>NC_081849.1:48661769-48961769 GCF_963259705.1 Myotis daubentonii
CAGATCTGTTCCTGATGTCAGGGAATGCTGTGGTCTCCCCCACCCCGTTCCTCCTCCTCCTCCTCACTCCCCTCCTCCTCCTCCTCCTCCTCTCCTCCTCCTCCTCCTTCTCCTCCTCCTCCTCCTGACATTCTTGAGTAGAGACTCTATTAATATTTCCTAATGATTTTAAAATTACAACATAAAATTTAAAATATCTAATAGGTAGTTTAGAAGATCACTAATAACACACAGAGTCCAGTTGATGGAAATATTTCAGCCTCAACAATTTATTTTTAGAAATATAACATATTACAGTTGCTTATGTGAGTCCTTTTCCATCCTCCTCCTCCTTTTTCATTTTTTCTGTGCTGGTTTGAACAGGGTCAGAGTCACTCTGTTTCTTCATCCAGCTTTGCTCAAGGTGACACACTTGCTTCTCTTGCCACTTGCCCAGGGGACCCCTTCTGCACTGTGGTCTCTAACTGAACAAGAACAGAATCAAGTTTCCTTGGATCAGGTGAGGAGACAGGTGTATTGCAGGTGTACCTCACTGAAAGTTAGAGGTTCCTGGGTATCCCCAGCTCCTCTTTTCCCCTCACTCCTCACAGTTCAGCAGTTTGCAGTCATTCATTCTATGGACTTTCCACCATTCACTTCTATCCATCTCCATTGCCAATACCTTAGGCCAAGCTACTGTTCACTCTCACTGGCAGCATTAGCCACCTGCTCTTCTTGCTGTCACCCATGACTATACAACCCTCCCCTCTACACTGCTTCCAGAATAATCTTCCACACAAATGCAAATATGAGACCATTACTGCCTACCTTTAACTCTCCACGGCATTTATCTTAGACATCCTAACCTTTTAAAGACCACTTCCAAATTCCAGCCAAGTAAACACGATGCC
The DNA here is from genome assembly GCF_963259705.1 of Myotis daubentonii. Classification (NCBI taxonomy): domain Eukaryota; kingdom Metazoa; phylum Chordata; class Mammalia; order Chiroptera; family Vespertilionidae; genus Myotis; species Myotis daubentonii. Next base: position 48,662,660 of record NC_081849.1, read on the forward strand.
TTTAGTGTCATGCTGATGTTCTGTAAAAATGTTGACTTCTGTTAGACATGGCCAACACTTTGACTTCTCTCTCCTAGGCCTTCCACTCCCAGTCCTTCAAGAAAAGACAAGGTGAGAACCAAGATGGCGGCGATATAGGCAGACGTGTCCCAGGTCGTGTCCCGGAGCAAATGGGAGCAAGCAGCTGAAGCTAGTAACACTCACACCGAATAGGCGAAATTGCTCAGCTGTGTGAGAGGGTTTTACAGCCGGGGAAGAGCAGAACTCCCCTGGTAAGGTAAAAAAAAACCAGGGATTTGGGCAGGAAAGTTTGCCAGACCTCTGAGCCCAGAGAGTCGGAGGGAGACCGCGTGGCAGACAGCCGCGTCCCTTGGGACAGGCACAGCCCCTGACGGGGGAAAGGAGAACCGCGGGATTCCTGGCGCCGCCAGGGAAATTGAGAGCTGGGTTCTGTGAACGCGGAGGACTGAGCCTAAAGGGGGCAGCCTGAAGAGCTGACCTGACCATGCAGTCCCGGTAAGAGAAGAAGCTTACAGAAACCAAGCCTTCCCCGTTTCCGCGGCCGGCATTTGTTTGTTTGTTTTCACTGAACACTGTTCATTGGGACATTTCGGATACAGACACTCACCTGTGCTGAAGAGAGGGAGAGTGTGCTGAGGAGTGGAATCTGGGGAGAGACTGGGGAAAGAGGGGGAGCCGGGAGAGGTGGTAGTGAATTGAGTGCTGAGACACCCCAGAGCCCGGGACTGGGGCAGCCACCCGCCCCTGAGAGGGAGTCTCCTCCCCCCAGCCCCCAGGCAAGGAGCACAGCCACACCCAGATTCCACCCTGTACGACATCAAGGATTAAGATAACCTGATCAGTCCCTGGGAGTTAACAGGGTCTGGCCTATAGGGGGATTTTCAATCCCAGCAACAACATAGCGCCGGTAACTAACTATTACGCAGTCAGCTCTGGGCAGTGAACTTCCACTGGACAGAGAGGCCCTATAGCCTCAGAGGCCAACCCCAGAACACTGCCACCCAGAGGCTGACCCACAAACTGACTCTTTGCTAAACACAAAATAAGGCAGTCTGGGAAATAAATGCGGCATGCTTTAAAATAAGGACTGTGGTTTACAACACAGAGGAACAGTATATCGCAGGGAAACTCAACACTCTCCTGAATACCTGGAAGGTCTAAGGCAAGCCACACTGAAGAATAGAAGAAACGAAGGACCTTCACTACTGCAATTTTTTTTCTTTTTTCACTTTTTAACTAAGAAACCAATTTTTTTTCATTCTTTTTTTTTCTTTTTTCTTTTTTCTTTCTTTTCTTCTTTTTCCATCACCTGATTTTACCCTTTTAATTACTACCTTCTTATTTTTAACCAGTATTATTACTGCTACCATTTTACCATTTTTTTAAAGTGCCATTTTATTTTTTCTTTATTTTATTTTGGGATTGGTGTTCACCATTCTATTTTCATCGTTATATTATTGGTTGTTTCTAGTTTGCACTCATATCCAGGGAGCTGTTGCTGGAATTTGTTGGCATTAATGGCTGTTCTATAGGAGTATTCTCCTCATATAAAAAGTCTCTTCCCTCTTCCACTTCATTCTCTCTTTTCGCTCTTTTTTTTTCTTTTCTTTTCTTTTCTCGCTTTTATTTTCCCCCTTCCTTTTTCCCAATTTCATTTTTGCACTCCCTTTTTTTGGTCCCTACTTTTCTTTTCCTTTTTCTCTTTTATCTTTTTCTCTTCCTTCTTCCTTATCCCCTAATTCTCTTAATTCAGGTGGTCACCTTTAATTGGGGTTATTAATATCGTGAATATATTTGTGTATAGTGCCTGGTACGTGGTGCCTTGTTGTGTTGTATTTTGTGCCTTTAAATCAACGCAGCAGATCCAAGCAACAGCAACCTCCTGAGCACCTCATCCTCTGCTGAGGAACAGCAGCTGTACGTGAAACCTCGCCCCACCAGCCCGAAGAGCCACCACAGCTGTGAACAGCACCCACCAGAGGAGCTGCTGACAACTGAAGAGCAGCTGCTACCGCAACCGCCCGAAGAGCAACCACAGATCAAGGAGTCACTGCCACCAAGGGAGCAACCACTGAACAACTCAACGTCTAGATATGTCAGTGAGATCAAACATGGGTAGACAAAGAAACCCCCAAAGGAAAGAGAAGGAGGACTCTCCAGAAAAGCAGCTAAGTAATACAGAGGCATGCAACATGACAGATAAAGAATTCAGAATAAGGATCCTAGAGTGCATAAACCGGATGGAGGAAAAAATCGACAACCTCTTCAAGAAGCAAGAAGAAACAGATGAAAAAATCGATAACATATGGAAGAAGCTAGAAGAAACAGATGAAAAAATCGATAACATATGGAAGAAGCTAGAAGTAACAGATGAAAAAATCGATAACATATGGAAGAAGCTAGAAGAAACAGATGAAAAAATCAACAACCTAAGTAAGACCCAAGAAGAAATGAAGAGTGATATAGCTGCAATGAAAAACTCCATTGAAAGTATCAACAGTAGACTAGGAGAAGCGGAGGACCGAATTAGTGAATTAGAAGACAAGGAAGCAAAACACACCCAAAATGTACTGCAATTGGAGAAAAAAATTAAAAGACAGGAGGAGAGCCTAAGGGAGCTTTGGGACAACATGAAACGAAACAACATACGAATAATAGGAGTACCAGAACAACAGAAAGATGAACAAGGATTAGAAAACCTACTCGAAGAAATAATATCAGAAAACTTTCCTGAGGTGGGGAAGAAAAAAGTCACACAAGCCCAGAGAGTCCCAAACAAGGTGAACCCGAAAAGACCCACACCAAGACACATCATAATCACCATGGCAAATGTTCAGGACAAAGAGAGAATCTTACAGGCTGCAAGAGAGAGACGGAAAGTTACATACAAGGGATCTCCCATTAGATTGTCAAATGACTTCTCAACAGAAACACATCAGGCCAGAAAAGAATGGACTGAAATTTACAAAGTGATGCAAAGCAAAGGACTGAATCCAAGAATACTCTATCCAGCAAGGCTATCATTCAAACTTGAAGGGGAAATAAGAAGCTTCACAGACAAAAAAAGACTAAGGGAGTTTGTCACCACCAAGCCAGCAATGCAAGGAATGCTAAAGGGACTGGTATAAAAATAAGAAATAAAAAGCTCAGAAAGAAAACAGCCACACAAAAAAAGAAATGGCTACAAACAAGTACCTTTCAATAATAACTTTAAACGTAAACGGACTAAATGCTCCAATCAAAAGACATCGAGTGGCTGAATGGATAAAAAAACATGACCCATACATCTGCTGTCTACAAGAAACCCACCTCATGAGAAGGGACTCACACAGACTGAAAGTGAAAGGATGGAAAAATATCTTTCAGGCAAATGGAAAGGAAAAGAAAGCTGGGGTAGCAATACTTATATCGGACAAAATAGACCTCAAAGTGAAGGCCTTAACAAGAGATAAGGAAGGCCACTTCATAATACTAAAGGGATCAATACAACAAGAAGATATAACCCTGGTAAACATATATGCACCCAATGTAGGAGCACCCAAATTCATAAAAAAACTCCTGGAAAATATCAAAGGAGAGATCGACAACAATACAATCATAGTAGGGGACTTTAATACACCATTGACAGAACTGGATAAGTCCTATAGACAAACAATCAGCAAAGATACAGCAATCCTAAATGACTCACTAGATCAGATGGACTTAATAGACATCTTCAGAACACTTCACCCCAAAGCCAGGGAATATACATTCTTCTCAGGTGCTCATGGGACATATTCAAAAATAGACCACATATTGGGTCACAAGCAAAGTATCCCCAAATTCAAGAAGATTGAAATCATAAAAAGCATCTTCGCAGACCACGATGGCATAATATTAGAAATAAACTACAATAAAAACAACCCAAAATACTCAAACACCTGGAAGCTGAATAGCATGCTATTAAATATTGATTGGGTTACCAATGAGATCAAAGAAGAAATTAAAAACATCCTGGAAACTAATGACAATGAAAACACAACAATCCAAAACCTATGGGACACATTGAAAGCAGTCCTGAGAGGGAAGTTTATAGCTCTACAGGCCTATCTCAAAAAACAAGAAAAAATGGTAGTAAATCATCTAACTCTACAACTCAAAGAATTAGAAAGAGAGCAACAAGAAAACCCCAGAGTGAGCAGAAGGAAGGAGATAATAAAGATTAGAGCAGAAATAAATGACATAGAGACCAAAAAAACAATACAGAAAATCAATGAAACCAAGAGCTGGTTCTTTGAAAGGATAAACAAGATTGATAGACCTCTAGCCAGACTCACCAAGAAGCAGAGAGAGAGGACCCAAATAAACAAAATCAGAAACGATAGAGGCGAAATAACAACAGACCCCACAGAAATACAAATGATTGTTAAAAAATACTATGGACAGCTTTACTCCAACAAACTAGACAACCTGGAGGAAATGGACAAATTCCTAGAAAAATACAGCATTCCAAAACTCAATCAGGAAGAATCTAAAAATCTCAACAGGCCAATAACTATGGAAGAAATTGAAGCAGTCATCAAAAAGCTTCCATCAAACAAAAGCCCAGGACCAGACGGCTTCACAGGGGAGTTTTACCAAACATTCAAGGAAGAACTAAAACCTATCCTCCTCAGACTACTACAAAAAATTCAAGAGGAAGGAACACTTCCAAGCTCATTCTATGAAGCCAGCATCACCCTAATACCAAAACCAGGTAAAGACAACACAATGAAAGAGAATTACAGGCCAATATCCCTCATGAACATAGATGCCAAAATCCTCAACAAAATCTTAGCAAATCGGATCCAGCAGTACATCAGAAAGATCATACACCATGACCAAGTAGGATTTATCCCAGGGATGCAAGGATGGTACAATATCCGCAAATCAATAAACGTGATACATCACATAAACAAATTGAAAGAAAAAAACCACATGGTCATATCAATTGATGCAGAAAAAGCATTTGACAAAATTCAACACCCATTTTTGATAAAAACTCTCAGCAAGGTGGGAGTAGAAGGATCATACCTCAACATAATAAAAGCCATATATGACAGGCCCACAGCCAACATCATACTCAACGGACAAAAACTAACACCATTTCCCCTAAGAACAGGAACAAGACAGGGATGCCCCCTCTCACCACTCCTGTTCAACATAGTACTGGAAGTGTTAGCCATTGCAATTCGGCAAGAAGAAGAAATAAAAGGCATCCAAATTGGAAAAGAGGAAGTAAAACTGTCCTTATTTGCAGACGACATGATATTATACATACAAAACCCTAGAGATTCCATCAAAAAGCTACTAGACTTAATACATGAATTTGGCAATGTAGCAGGATACAAAATTAACCCCAAGAAATCTGAGGCATTTCTATACACCAATAGTGAACTTTCAGAAAGAGAGATTATAAAAACAATCCCGTTTACCATTGCACCGAAAAAACTAAGCTATCTAGGAATAAACTTAACTAAAGAGGTAAAAGACCTCTACTCAGAAAACTACAGGACGTTGAAAAAAGACATAGAGGAAGACATAAACAGATGGAAGAACATACCGTGTTCATGGATTGGTAGAATCAACATCATTAAAATGTCCATACTACCCAAAGCAATCTATAAATTCAACGCACTTCCCATTAAAGTACCAACAGCATACTTCAGAGATCTAGAACGAACTTTCCAAAAATTCATCTGGAATAAAAAAAGACCCCGAATAGCTGCAGCAATCCTGAAAAAGAACAAAGTAGGTGGGATCTCAATACCAGATATCAAGTTGTATTACAAAGCCACTGTTCTCAAAACTGCCTGGTACTGGCACAAGAATAGGCATATAGATCAATGGAATAGAATAGAGAGTCCAGAAATCGGCCCGAACCAATATGCTCAATTAATATTTGACAAAGGAGGCAAGAACATACAATGGAGCCAAGATAGTCTCTTCAATAAATGGTGTTGGGAAAATTGGACAGATATATGCAAGAAAATGAAACTAGACCACCAACTTACACCATACACAAAAATAAACTCAAAATGGATAAAGGACTTAAATGTACGACAGGAAACCATAAAAATTCTAGAAGAATCCAAAGGCAAGAAAATCTCAGACATATGCCGAAGCAATTTCTTCACTGATACAGCTCCTAGGGCACTTGAAACTAAAGAAAAAATGAACAAATGGGACTACATCAAAATAAAAAGCTTCTGCACAGCAAAAGAAACCATCAACAAAACAACGAGAAAACCCACTGTGTGGGAAAACATATTTGCCAATGACATATCTGATAAGGGCCTAATCTCCAAAATTTATAGGGAACTCATACAACTTAACAAAAGGAAGATAAACAATCCAATCAAAAAATGGGCAAAGGACCTAAATAGACACCTTTCAAAAGAGGACATTCAGAAAGCCAAGAGACATATGAAAACATGCTCAAAGTCACTAATCATCCGAGAGATGCAAATCAAAACAGCAATGAGGTACCATCTCACACCTGTCAGACTGGCTATCATCAACAAATCAACAAACGACAAGTGCTGGAGAGGATGTGGAGAAAAAGGAACACTTGTGCACTGCTGGTGGGAATGCAGACTGGTGCAGCCACTATGGAAGACAGTATGGAGTTTCCTTAAAAAACTGAAAATGGAACTCCCATTTGACCCTGTGATCCCACTTCTAGGAATATATCCCAAGAAACCAGAAACACCAATCAGAAAGGATATATGCACCCCTATGTTCATAGCAGCACAATTCACCATAGCTAAGATCTGGAAACAGCCTAAGTGCCCATCAGTAGATGAATGGATTAGAAAACTGTGGTACATCTACACGATGGAATACTATGCTGCTGTAAAAAGGAAGGAACTCTTACCATTTGCAACGTCATGGATGGAACTGGAGAGCATTATGCTAAGTGAAATAAGCCAGTCAATAAAGGAAAAATACCACATGATCTCACTCATTCATGGACAATAGAGACCATTCTAAACTTTTGAACAATAATAGATACAGAGGCAGAGCTGCCTCAAACAGATTGTCAAACTGCAGCGGGAAGGCCGGGGAGGGTTGGGGGGCAGGAGGTAGGGGGGTAAGAGATCAACTAAAGGACTTGTATGCATGCATATAAGCATAACCAATGGACATAAGACACTGGGTGATAGGGGAGGCTAGGGGACTGTCTAGGGCGGGGGGATAAAAAAAAAAAAAAGAAAAAAAAAAAAAGAAAAAAAAAAAAAAAGAAAAGACAAGGTGATAACATCAGACATTTTTTTAAAAAATGAAAACTTGGTATAAATCATGTAACACAAGAAGCATTTGTGTCACAATTCCTGCAATATGGATTGTTAGTTGCCGTAAAGTGGTGATAAAGGGAGGTTGTAGATTTCTTCTTTATATGACTTTGAAAATCATTTGGGTGGTCCCAAATGTCTGGAATTGGAAATCCAGATAGCATTTGGTTGTCATCCATTCAAATAGATTTTTTTCTGACAAATGCTAATATCCTGTATAATTCTCTGCAAGAAAGCATCAGTGCATAAAGAAATTATTCTGAATGAAATGGTTTTTATAAACAATGAAAGTGCTGGAAGTAGAAATTCAATTGATGATTTATAAAGGACGGATCACTCAATATATTGAAACTTTATGATTTCTGAAACTTGATTATCATGTTAGAGCACTCAAAATTTATCTTAGGAATAAGAATGTGTGTTGTACCTCACAACATATTTTGTCTGTAAAATTTATACCTAAAATACCTGTTCAGTTAACTTGTTTTACTTGAGTCATCCAAATGATGTTAATAAAAATTAAATTATTCAAAAATGCAAATTTACTCAGCATTTAATAATTGCATTCTGCTACCCTTCATATTAAATGATGATATTTGAATGAGGAATAAGGATTAATTATTTTCTGCTTAGAAATTGCAATTTTTTCTTTTAAAATTTCCTACAATTTCTAAAGGTTTTTGCCTGGCTTTAAGCATCACAAATCCTTTTTCCATTTTTGAGATGATAGCCCTTTTAATGTTTACCATCATCTTTTGTCAGAAAAGACAGGTATTAAATAAACTTCTCAGTAACCTTTAAAATAAATCTCCCTTATCCACACAAATGTTTGTCTTGTTCATGTGAGATAATAAGACAATTCTCAAAATTTGGAACAGTAGTGAATCAGTAAGTCTTTAAAAAAATATATTAATAAAAATATAAAATTTATAATCTAAGAGAAAAAAAAAGAGTGAACTCTTTGTAAATAGCAGCAATTTGTTCTCTTTCCTTTGCTGTTTACTAATATTTGATGCTTTCAACTCATCTCAATGTGTGTTAAAAATTAGAAAGCATGCTCAACAGATTTTGGGCTATTGCTATCACCTTGATATTAGGAAGTTAACAGCAACAAGCCATGCTTATCAGCACATTAAAAAAAAAATCAAAACCTGTGACAAACACAGACATATTTTAAATCTATAGTAGTTCTTAACTATAGGAAAGTCATCCTGACAGTCTCGAGTAGGACTCTATTAATATTTCCTAATGATTTTAAAATTACAACATAAAATTTAAAATATCTCATAGATAGTTAGCAGATCATTGATAATACACAGAGTCCAGTTGGAGAACTATTTCAGCCTCCACAAAGTTTATTTTTGGTAGATATATAACATATTACAGTTGCTTATGTAAATCCTTTGCTCTGGATTAAGCTCTGAAGAAAGAAACTGTGCTTTTTTCCTACATTTCGGAACCCTTCATTCTACATAGGAACTTGCTGTACAAAAACGGTTAAGTGAAATGCAACATGTTGCCAAATGAACATAACAAAGTAAAAGGAAAATTAGCTAAACTTCAATATCCGTAAACATGTTAGGATTTTCATTTTGGCTTACATATAAAGTATAATTAGTTCTTCAATTTCACAGTGTGAAAATCAAAATGAATTAAACAGAAAAAATTTCTAAAGTACTATTTCCCTTCTAGTCTCATCAAAAGATTAAAATCTGTGTATCTAGAGCGTTAAGTATTTTCCAAATGCTTTCCAAGCATTTAATTTTTGGTTTATTGTTGTAAGAGGCTGTCATCACTTTGATGTGGCAGTTGAGGGGACAAAAAGCTATTCAGCATGCCGAAAACTAGTGGCAGAGCAAGTAAACAAAATGAAACAAAAAGCATACACACGAAAAGCCCTCATGATCAATATGGGCGTTTAGATTGACATTTCTCAAATCCTTTAAACAACAAGACAGATGATAAATAAATGCCTACCTTGTTAAATACAATGGCAAATTGACTTGTTCTGAGACTAACCTGCAGGAGTGAGAAGAATTAAGATTTCCTTGGTCTGACTCTGAAATCTACACTAAATGTGAAAGTTGAAATAGATAAACAAAGCTTCAATAAAGTGGGGGTAGGGGAGGTGTTGGGGAGGGTTGAGAGAGAACTAAAAAGAAAACATTAAAAAAGAGAAACAAAAAGCAAAACTCTTTACAATATATCCTGGGAGCCATTTATAATTCCTTGATATAACTCAGTACTTAAATTATCTCTTAATTATCTGGGCTGCAATTTAACACCTGGTCACACATTTTGGGTAGAGCACTGGCTAGACCAGAACAAAATAGTGATCAATGAGAATTAGTTCCATGATGTACTATTGATTTTGTATAAAACAAAGACAATGTAGGGTTTATCACATTGTTGAAAAGTGTTTGTTTTCCTCCACAGATGCAGCCATTAGTTAGGAGCACAACATATGGCTGGAGGGTAATTAAGAAGCTGGTGCCTCGTGGAATATGAGTAAATAAAATGGAGAATGCAACAGCTTTCAACCTGGCCCCCAGTGGTCTTTGTAACAGAACTTTGGCCCATGGATTGTAGATCTAATTAATGACATGGGGAACTCTGAGGAAAAAGCAAGTTTAGGGAAAAGAGGAGAGGAAATGCAGAGTACAGTTTGCACATGCCAAGTTTAAGGTATTTATTAGACACTTGTGTATAGAGATCAAATATAATTTGAATATGATTTAAGTCAAATTAAAGAAAAAGGTTAGGGCTGGAGATATGAAGTTAGGGTTTAAACATATAAATGGTCTCTAAAGTCCATTGGGAGACAATGAGATCACCTGGAAATAAGTACAGAAAATAAAAGATAATTGAGCACTGAGCCCTATGGTTCTCTAGCATCTGATATAGGAAGAAAAGGCGGGGGGCAGGGTGGGTGGGAGACCAATGAACAGTAGCAAATAAGTAAAAAGAAAAATGAGTGATGCCCTGCCAGACCAGTACAGGGGTATGCCAAGGAGTGATTAGTAACGCCAAACGACAGTGAGAGGCCAAGTTCATTGAGAGCTGAGAACTGATCACAATGTTGGGTAACATGAAAGTTGCTGGTGACTTGAAAAGAGCAGCAGGGTGATGGGGACTTGAGTGGAATAAGAGAGTGTTACCTAGGAAATGAACATCACAACTCTTTCAAGATGTTTTGGCATAAACAGGAGCAATGTGACAACTGAAAAGGATCTACTCTAAATTGTCATTTTTATTTGACTGAAAATTGTACAGCATCTGTGTATGTTGCATGGGGAGGAAAAAGTTGATAACAGAAATGAGCAGTGTTAGAGCAGGTAAAAATGGTACTTAGAACTAGCAACTTCCAGGTTTCCAAATTGTTTATGGACTGTGGAGGAATTGGCCCTACATAAAAGCCAGAGAGCTTGCTGTCCATAAGAGGAGAGCAGCTATAGTTAATGACAAGGACAATAAGACAAGAAAGTCTTAATCGCTAGGTGGGTGACTAAGCGAGGGTGGAGGACAAGATCATCGGAAATGTGATTATGAAGGTATCCGGTGGGAGTTAAGCTAATGAATGAATCATCTTGTCACAACCCACTCTCCACAGGCAGTAATTATTACAAGTTTCCAAGATGTGTTTTACACCTTCTCCTGAATGAGAACAGAGCACTTCTTGTCTCTGGTCATAGCAGGAGGCTGAATCCAAATTTCTAAGCTCCAGAGGCAGCCAATATGCGAAAGAAAAACAGGAGTTGCTGAGAGAAAGGCTGTTGTTTTAGGTGTAAGGATCTCTGACCCCAATCAGGACTGGATTCCAGGGACAGAAGCTGATAAAACATGACCTTGACTCATTGTGGGTATTGCAGATAAGTCTCCTAAGGCAACTGATTAGAGATGTCAAGAAAGAGAGGAGAAACATTTTAGCCACTGATCTGAAGTTAGAAGTAACATAGGTTGTGAATATTGGAATATGTAATGCAATTGGGATGATTTTTAATATAATGCTCCATAATGAAATTAGAAATCATATAAAATTGAAGTCAGTTAAAAAGGTCAGAATTCACTATTATTTTTCTCTTTCTGAGGTAATAATCCTAGGCCTTTATATATCATGGAGAAACTAGAATCTAGATATACATTTATACATTTCAATGAATCTCGATTTATAAGACATTTTCCCTAAAGGGAAAAGGATGTACCTGCTGGAAGTATATCTTTTTTCTCTCTTTTCAAGAGGAAAGGCTCAGCTTGTGTGAGAAAGAGAAGATTCGGAAATCTCCACTGTTTCTATAATTCACATCATGACATTTAACTGTCAGCTATTATTTCTAAACTATTAACTTTTATGAAAGCTATTTGGACAGTGTTGTTGATGGTTAATAATATTGGCTTCAAAAATATCAGTGGATAAAGGACATAATCATCATGGCAGTTTCTTAAATTCTAAATTATTCCTTTCCTTTTTTTTGAGGAAAAACTTGGGGCAATCATTTGCCATCTTCACATTTTCTTTCACTTAGGAGAATTTTTTCAATATTAAACACCTTCAGGATTGATGCTGTCCTAAAGGCATTATAAGACTTTCAAATGTCAGGTTAGAATGGTTGCTGCAGGTGCCTGGAGTACCATCAACTTGGTGACTGACACAGTGGACAGCACATAGTAGGTGCTCAAGAACTAGCCGCTAAAAGGGTTATACTAGCTAAAAAAAGGTGCTTTATCCCAACTGAGAATTGACAGTTAGCAACATGGGTATTAGGAAAGAAAAGCCAAAGGCAAAGTCAACACAAAATATTCCTCTCATCACATTAATTTTTTTAAGCTACAGTTCCTTTTATAGTTTCTTTTTATGCTGTGGACAGTTCCAAAATTCCTAAACCAAGCCAGTTATTACTTCCTTGAGAAAATTCTATTTTATTTTATAAAAAAGAAAAAAAAGTATAAATCTTGTTAGTAGAGTTAAGTTTCAGCTAACTAATCAGCAATATAAAGAAGAGGATTTTTAAGGGGATTAAGCGGGGATATTTTTTTAAGGAAACTTGGGGATTTTTTAAACCATCAAAAGCAGTTGTTACACTCTAACATTTTTAATTCATTTCTCAAATAATAGCCCATTGAGACATTTCATTTTTCTGATCTGATTTTTCCCTGAGGCAAAAAGAAAGGTATATTTGTTTATGTAAAGGATCAATAGAAAAGTGGTTCTGAGAAGGAAAATCATTAAATTTTCCTCCCGGGAGGTAAATAGAGCTCTACTCAATATGACATGAAGAAGTTTTCTTTCTTATTAATAACTCCAGACAAATGATTCCTATTTTTTGTGCCTGTCTTTCCAGTTTAAAGTTAAAGCGTCCCCATCCTTGTGTTCCTCAAAGCACAGACTGGAGCCTGGGTTGCTGTGCACCTTCACAGGGAGGCCTAGGGGTATTCGTTCAAAAGAGCTAATTTCTCTGCCCAGGATCATAAAACAATCCCAGATTTCCTGGAGGGTCAAGTCCAGGTGCATCACACAGACAAAAAGACCATCCCTAACACTTTCAGTGCAGCACAGAGGCAAGTGCAAGGCGTTGCCAGGCAGCATTCATCGGAAGACAGCCGAAGTGACCAACCCTTCTCGTAAAAATAATGTCGGCTAGAGCTGAGTGGGTGGTCTCTGTTTAATAAAGGCATCTTTTTTTGTTCCTTTTAGGAACCTTTCATGATAAATCAAACATGTAAAGCAATATCACCTAGAACTCGGACAGCAGCTTTAGATTTTCAAAAACACTTTCATTGATATCATCCCAATGGGATCCTCAGAACATATCTGTCAGGTATGTTGTAAAGAGATTCACTGGCATACAAAACAAGGAAGTGACTGCTCTAAAATCACCTGGAAATTGAGAGTCTGGGGGCCATTTAGATTTCATGATTCTGAGCATCAGGCTCTGAGTGTAGTTACTTCAATGCTCCCTTTTGCAAGAAAAGAATATAGAATGCTCATCTCTGCCCTCATGACAGAGACACTTGGAAAACACAGGCTCACTAATTATCTACATTCTAAAGCAAAATTTTAGTTAATTGTCACCATTTATTTTCTTGGAGGAATTTAGTCAAGTAATTATGAAAATTATTTCAAAGAAAAAAGAATCTGTTGGCAATGAGGTACTCTAATGAGCAGATATTAAGCTGTTACATTAGTTCTCCAAAATTAGTGCCCTTTCTATTCCTTCCTTAAATGTAACAATTTCTGGGAAAAGAATTAGATGTTATTAGTCCTTGATATCAAAAGCCATGGGGAACTAATTACATAAAGTTGAATGAATATCTTAACTTTGTTGTGTGGCAGACCATGGCAAGCTTGTTCACAGAAAAAACAACAACACACACACTAAGTAGACATAAATGGAAAACACCTGACCCTATAGACGCTGAGAAGGAAGTATGTACTTTTAACTGAAGATGGCCAGCTGTCCACAGGTCCATTACCTCTTCCTTCTGTGCTAATCGCTAAGACTGCAGGTAGCCACATGACTTAATGCTGGCCAATAGAATCTAGAAATACAAGTGAAGAGTGACAACTTGGCCCATAAAAACTTCTCCATGCCCATTTTCCCATTTGCCTGTGTGATGAAACAAGCACAGTGACCTTGGAAGCCATGTGCTAAAAATGACAAAGTCAGAAAATGGAACAAGGCCAGAATCCTGAATCTCTACATGGACGAGAGTTGCCTACCAATCAGGAACACCAATTTGGGAAGCTCTGTAGGCACTAAATATCTATCATGCTTGAGCTATTGTACCTGTTGGGGTTTGTGATAGCAGATAGCATTACTTTAACTGATGTGTGTAACACCCAGCATATCCACAGAAAAGGGGACTTTGCGTTAGAATGTTTAGCAAGATTTCAGGACTTGGGATATGGGCAGCTTGTGTTCCATGACTTTGCAGAAAAACGGAATTATTATCTTGCATGGAATCATAATCACCTGGTTATCAATGTGTCCCTTTGGGGAGGAATAAAGCTTAGAGTCCAGTGTAGCCCTCTGTTCTGGCCCTTTAGATTAAGAATGTCCCTCTCCATGAACAGAGCATAAACCATCGGCACCAGCCTGGGTGCATCTTCAGGAGGAAGTGAAAGGAGGGCCCAGGGAGGTCATGGTCACTCTGATGTTTCCATTGTCCATGCTCTTCCCATATCCCTTTGGTATTTGACAGAGCTTATGAGTAGGACTACTTGATGTTGGTGATTTCTGCCATCGAGAAACTGAGTCTAGGTTTTCTCTGATCACATGTATGTGCAATCCCTATGAATACAGAGCAGAACTTTCTGTATGGCAATCAAAAGCAACTTTACTTTTATTCTTATTGCACCTTTAAAGTACCCTGTGGGGGTTCCTTTGTGCTCTGCTCCTGGATGAAATTTAGAGAATGACTCATCATTTTTCAAAAGTTGCTGTGACTAGTCCACTGTTGTGATTAAAACTTTAAAATTCTTTTAAAGATTCATGTTTGGTCTGCCTAATTCTTCTGCAATATGGACATCTGCAGTGAGAGAATAGAGCATTTCTTTTCCTTCCCTGTACTGAAAACTAGTTACTAGTGTTTAGACTTAGAGGAGTAAAAGGTTTGTTGATACTATTATGTGAAAATATGATAACTGATATCGAATAATCCAAAGGTATAAAATAATATAACAAAAGTGAAAATGTCTACACTTAGAGAAAAATTAAATTAAGAATGTTCAAAAATGTTATCTCTGTTAATGGTTTAATTATAACTTAACTACTACCCATTAGAAACTATTGAACATCAGCCAACTAATAATTTTAAATTCTAGTCCTTAAATCCTAATTTCAGAACACTGGTGTTTGTCTTTAGGAAAAAAATAATATGTTTTCTTACTAAATTATAATTCAGTGTGAGAATGTGTTACCTCGGGCAACCATCTAAGATACTATTAAAAATGCAATTTATTCTACGACATAAAAAAATAACTAAAAATGCTTCAAATCACAGAAGTGATGTAAGCAATGAACTGAAACGTATTTCAAATCCATTAAATTTCAAAGTATGTTCATTCTACTTCTCCCCACAAACTAGCACTCAGGAAAGTCAATGCTGTTTATTAGCATCTAAATTTCATTATAAGAAAAAAATGTTTTGACAAATGTTGGTAATTGTTGAAGCTGGGTGAGGAGTACATGGGGACTCATTATATATTCTCTCAATTTTTATGGATGTTTGAAAATTTACATAATAGACATTTTGTCGTGATAATTGTGAGAATACAAATATACTTATACTTGAGACAGTTATTTAACGACTGGTAGGAAATGAGAGTGGCTGTTTCTGTGGAAGTCTGTTTCCAAAGAAAATAAGATCAGTAAAGAGGGTAAAAACTATGAAATGGAAGTAGTTGTCAGTCTAAAGGACAGACCATTTCCGGGACATGCAGAAGATTAGGTATCACCCCAACTCCAGGGTTAGGTGTAACATCAGAGCCAGAAAAATCTGAAGTTAACACACTCAGTGTACACCTTCATTGAGGCAAAAAAAACCCCACACCCAAATGTGTAATTTGATCCCCTGTGCCAATCTGAATTTAAATGCTATTGTGTTTCAGACACTTGGCAATGTATAACCACCCATATAACCATGTATAAACAGAACCCTGACTTTTGTGAGAACCGGTGCTGTGTTTCTTAGTAATGTCACCATGCACAAATGCATCTATAAATGATATACTACATTGTTTAGTTTTGTCTATTTCTGAACTTTATGTAAATGGGATTGTATTATATGTATAATTTCTCTCATTTAAAAGAACATCTGAGAGATTCATCCATGGTGACGTACTTACCTGCAGTTCATTTCTTTTTGGTGCAGTTTATATACCACCAATTTATTGTTGTTCATCAGCAATCTACCTTTGATGACTTTTGGAATATGTTAATTTTCTAGTTATCATAAACAATGCCACCTTACTAATTTTATGGGTATTGGTTAATCTAGGATAAATCTAAGAGTGGAATTGCTAAGTCAGTGGGTACAGCTCAAGTTTTAGGTAATGTCAAACTGGTTTTCAAAACTTCTGTGTCATTATACATCAACAACGTAGAAAGCTCCCATGGCTTTACATCCTTACTAATACTTTCATTTTGTGGAAAATACGGGCATATTTTTCCTTTTAAATAAAGCAATGCCCATGATGATAAGCTCCAGGAAAAAAGAAAAGCGATGCAATCTGAACCCAAGTTTATTACCAGCCTCAAGAGTTTCACATATTTTTCAGATTCTTGCCAATAAAATAAAAACAAAGAAAGTCCTTTGGGAGTTGCAAGACAACTACTTCTAAAATAGGTAAAATAAATAAATAAATAAATAAAATAAAAATAACTGCTGGAAAAGCTAAAATGAAGGGAGGCAGACATTTTAAATGAATAAAATTAGTTTTGACATGTAGGATTTATTACTGGTATTGAGTATCTTTCAGTTGCCCAATCAGACTGACTTCCAGTCTTCCCATCCTGCTCTCAGTCCTGGGAGGCTGACTATATGGGCAAGACATCAATGGGACCTCCTGTCTTCTGGCTTCTGGTTGGGTTGGGCCATCAGAAAGCTCCAGCAGAAAACAGGAAACAAAGCTCCCTCCTGTGGGACAACTATGACCACCTGCCTGTGGCCCAGAAGTTTCCGCTCCTCTCAAGGCATTGCCTCCACAAGACCCTTTCATTTGAGGTTCCACTAACCTCTTACTCCCCTCATCCCTTCAAGCCAAAGGATGATTAACAGCTTTGCCATCCAAGCTCAAAGGTACTTCATTAGCTTCGGCCATACCTCGGCAAATTGTTGTAAATAATTTCCTTATTAAACCTTTCTTGATTTATCCTAATTTGAATACGGCATCTGTTTTCTGCAGGGATGCTGACTGATCCACTATTCCAGTGGTTCTCTAACTTTAGTATGCATTAAATCAGTTGGATGACTTGTTAAAACACAGATTGCTGGATAGCACCTAGGTGTTAATAGAAATTCTCTCTATGTATCTCTGTATCTATCTATCTATCTATCTATCTATTCTTATCTCTAGTTCTAACTCTAGCTCTAGATCTAGCTCTCTGATTTCTGTGAATATAGGGCTATTTCCTTTAATTTAGCTTTTTCCTTTCCTGAAAGAAATAAAAATCTATTTTAGTGGGGAAAAGTTCATATAAATTATTTTCCTCAGCAGCATAAAATGTAGCATGTTAAAATACATAGCTTGGAAAACATTGTTAGTTTTATTCTCAAAGAAAAGTGAAATAAGTAGTGTGTAAAGAGGAAAATGCCCAGGTGAAAAATAGAATGTCTCTTTAGAGCTCTTAGGCCTATTGGAAAATGGCAGGAGGAAGACAATATTTATTGAGTACCTACTATTTGCCAGTCTTTAATAAACATTAATTCCTTTTATTTCCATACACACCCAGATCTCTGTAGTAGATATTATCACTTGTATTTTAAAATGAGAAAACAGATCTTGAGAAATGAATACTTGTGATTGCTAATATTGGAACCCAGGTCTGTCTATCTCCAATGACTATAATTCCCACACCAATCCACATTTACCCCAAAATAGAACATAAAGATTGTCATTAATACTATGTCGCTAGTGATGGGAATATTGCCAGCTGACATCTCTCAGCCCTCAGTTATCTCCAGGAATTGCATCTAGTCATTGGGGGGGGGGGGGGGCTTTGAGGTTGTATAAAGCCCTGAGTCCCTCAGCTGGCCTTTTTGGGATTGGATCGAAGCACAACTAGTTCCTCTGCCCAGTCCTGCTTTCTTCTCTTCCCTTTCATAATGGATGACCCTAACATCCCCTAAAAAATTGTCAGCACACTAATCTCCATCTCAGCCACTATTTCCCTGAGAACTTAGGGAAAGATAGACCCTTTTCCTTTTTTAGATTGATGAGAAAATAAGGAATGGCTCATAAAATCAGCAATTTCCCTATATGGGTAGATGGTTTGTCATGTGCTTGCTCAAAACTCCATTAAAATCGTTAACAGTAATTTAACTGAAAAAGGTCAATAGCCAATGTACCCAGTCTTACGTAAATAGATGGATTTCTAACAGAACAAACAAAAACAGAAAAATTGAAGACCACGTATGATCCTTAAGAATATCTGGGCATACATTTTCTTGGTCCCTCTCTTCTCTCTCTCTCTCTCTCTCTCTCTCTCTCTCTCTCTCTCTCTCTCTCTCTCTCTCTCTCTCTCCTTCTCTCTCATTTTGTCTGTCGCTCTTTCTTTCTGATCCTCTCTCTTTTCTATAAGCATCTGTCTGTGTTTTGGAGAGGATTTATTTTTCCCTATTTTTCCCTTTCCGGTTTTTAAAGAAGGCTCACAATTTACCATAGTTATTTTGATTGAAGTGACCTTCCTGCCCTGCTTACTAAATTCTGAAAATAACCATTCCCTTAGTTGACCTTACAAACCTCAGGGGAAAGTTTTGCAAATACAAAATAAAAGTTGTTTATTTACAGAACATTGATTTGAATCAAGGTGGGGTAGGTGCTCATCTAACACAATTAGAACCAGTAGTTATTCAGTTAGTAAAAAAAGCCACTTTAAAATGAGTGGGCACACACGTAACACATAAATCTTAAACGTTTTAACTCAGAAAATACAAATATATGTTCATTTGCAATCTTTTCATGTGGAGCTAAAGCCTTTTCATTAAGCGTGGATCAAGTGACCAGATTTCCATATCATCTTTCTTGACCAAACCAGTAATGTATTGTCCTCAAATTTTAGTGTCCCATTTTCTAATGTGGAGCAAAAAAACTTAAAGGTACTTGTGAAGCAACCTTAATGAGGAAACTTCTCCTACATATACCTATCTTCTACAGTATTCCACATCTAATATGGCAAGAACTAAGTAAACAATTCACTTTGAGTATTTCTAACCCACAGAAATCAGAATTCTTCAAACTTACATTTCATTGGCGTGTTTATATCTAATTATCATAATTTCAATGTCACACACATTTGGCACTAACAGGTTTGATAACACACACAACTTACTCTCAGTAAGTGGACAGGTCAGTTGGAAGTAGCAGAGGTACGTGGGTGGAGAGGTAGTTTAGCAGCCATGAGTACCTCATATGCCTGGATATCAGTTGTATGATTTACAGTGAGAATGGAGAGGGGCAGGTTAAGTGGCAAAATGGCCAATTCAAAGTTGATTAAGAAAATGTCTGCTGTAGTGTTTCCAAACCCAATGGGTTAACGGAATTACTCTCAGGTTAGCTGCCTTCTCTGAAAATTAATTCATTTACTTTCATAAAATGTATTTAATTTTCATCCAATGCTCCTTCCCCAACATACTGACCAGTGATACCTATTTTTTTCTAAAATATTGTGGAAAAATCCTGTTCTATGTGGTCCTCACAATCATATATTTTCATAGAATGAAAATGTAGAGAATCACATAAAGTGTGTGTTTATGTTTGTGTGTGAGTAAAGTGTATGTTACACTGGTGGGGCCAAATTCAGGAAGTATTTCAATCAGAATGCCTTTTTTGAAATCTCTGAATCCTTGCAAGAAATGTCATTGTTTCCTGGTGGCTGATTGAGTTTTGAAGTTCCTCTCACTTTTCACTTCTCAGGGATTAGGAGTTACAAATTAATTGCAGCCAATTTGGGATTATTTATCACTAAATTCAATGCTACATACCACGGTCAAGTACTATCATTTTAGGAGTAAAAAACTGTTTTGTAGTTTCAATTGGTATGATTTGCAGAAACAACAGTAAAAATAATCTCGCTCCTCACAACAGAATCTAAAAATAAAAAAAAAATCTGGATAACATAAATGTTATCTGAAATTAAGCACTGTTAAAAGAGATTGCTTACTCCAGGGAAGTAGCGAGGCCCTGGAGGGGGGCGGGTTCCCTTTGTTTGCTGGCTACCTAGTAGTTTCACCTTCCATCCCAGCAGAGAGCATTTAAGGAGCCCAAACAAAAGACTCAAAAGACCTCTCTCATTGACCTTGGGTAGCACTTCTTCACCTAAAGACTAAAGACTAAAGACTGACCTGACATTTGGTGGACTGTTCATAACAGCGAGGGGGCACTCACCTGCCTCTACCACAGGTGCAAGGAGGTTAATGAGACTGTCTGGTTCTGCCACAGTTGTTCTCAGTCTGGAATAAGCACCCACCGGAGACTGCACCAAGTATGTTTATGAAATGTCATGTCATAATAAACTACACAAGGTACATTTAAAGAAGTGGTTGATGTTAACTTTTTTATCATTCTTTTAAATATATTTTGATATTTTGAAGTTGCCTAAAAATTCTAGCAGGGCATTTGAACCCTTATCCAGGATTCTGTTACTGCATCCCATGAAAAGGGACCCAGCACTGTGAGAAACACACATTTTCTCCTTTTAAAACTCATTGTAACTGATTTTAAAAAGAGAGAGAAAAATAAAAAGTATTAAATGTGTTAAATGCTTAGAAGAGGAAAAGAGATCTATTGATAGCAAGTAGCCAAAACGATAGTCTTTCGACACTTGCGATATTTATATGATAACCAAATCCCAAATCATATGATGATCTAATTTACCAAACACCGAATCAGGATGTGTGTTATGATAGATATGAGTATGTTTATGCTAATGTGATAGACATGAAGATAATAATCGGATTTTATAAAATTGGAAATGTACCTGAAAAAAAAAAAGCAGATTCACAGAGGACAAAACTGTATAATCAAAAACCAGGACAAACAATTTTCAGACATTTCCTAGAAAATGTATCTTCATGTGCTTGCAAATTTCACATTGGTTTCCAAAATGCTTCAGCATCAGCCCTCAACAAACCTGTATCTTGTTACATAATTTCCTGTCTCTCTGTGATTGCTGAGAGTCAGGCTCTCATGATAGCAAGAGCTCCAGTATGACGGGCCTGATTCCAGATCTATTGATAACTAACTAGCTCCTTTCATCTTGAGGAAGCCTCTCAAACACTCTGCCACGATGTCTTCCATTTGTGAAATGAATGATAATAATTCCTATCATCTATAAAGTTAGAGTGAGAATCAAACAAAATCTATAAAAACTTCTTGAAGTGCATTATCGTTACAGATCCATTTGTGAAGGTGGGGATGATAAGTTCAAGCCATCTCAGCTCAGGGTACGGCACAGCCAGGAGCCTATGACGTAAGTGCACCAGCCATCACCATTTCTTTTCCTCCCTCTTCCTCCTAATAAATCAGAGCTGACTTTTCTGGCGTCTCCCGTAGCTTCTTTGGTAATCGCCACATTCCAAGCTCTTTCACGGACACACTGACATATGCATCTGAAATGGTTCTCAGAGCCATCCTCACTGAGCCCTTGAAGTCCACATCCCTGTGACAGCATCACGCCTTCCTGGTCTCTGACACCAATCGCTCCATATGTTGATAAGAATGAGAACAAGAACACATTCCACAAATTAAAGAAAAATGTCGAGGCTCTATTTTCACTGATTTCCACATTGAGAAAAGTTATTCTAATGTCCTTTAAATGGCTTCGCTGTGTTTCAAAATTCAAAACCGGCACTATGTTACGTAAGCATACTAAGGCATCGAGATCTTTTCTCAACTTTTAAGCAATATATCATCCACAGTGATTTATGATAAGAACCTAAACTAAGGCAGTGACCACTGGAAGAAAAGGAGGGTATGACAGGATCAAAAGTTCTGTGGAAAATGAAATGGGCAATACTGATTGTGATTGTGTCTATTGGGGGAGGGGAAAGCCTCTCCCCCTTTTAAGAACCTTTGTTATTACGTTGGTCCTACCTAGATACTTCAGGTTAATTCCCAGTTTTAAAGCTAGCTGTTTATTAATTCCATCTGAAACCTTAACTCCCCTTTGCCATGTAAGCTAAAATATTTACAGGCTCTACGAATTAAGACAGAACTATCTTTGGAGGCCACTGCCCTGCCTACCGCCCTTTCTTAGGAATCACACATGAACAAAGCCCACCATTCCACGACCGCCGAAGACAAAATCAGGTGACGCGTGAGGAGCATTCCGGAGGCAGAAGCTTGAAGCCAGAACATCTCTCATCTTTGTCCCTCCCCTCTGTGCCTGTTCCTCCTCTCTTCTCCTCTCCTCTCCCGTATATGAAACTATAAGGTCGTATTCCAGCCAAGCGTATTCTTAAATCAGGCAGAAATCCAGGAAGAAGAAAGAAGTTATGCAATTGGAAGCCTGTCATATGGAGAAAAAAAACTTTCAATTTTACATACAAGTAAGACATACAGGTAATTATGTTGAGATTTTCTTATTAGGTCTTGGCATCATTGTTTCAAATAATCTAAAAGATTGCACCTAAAATACATTTATCTCTGGACAGTTCAGATGGAATCATTAACATTTTTTTTTCTGTATTCTCTCCTATTTAAACTTACTTGATAATGAAATGTCAGCTTGTTGTCTTGTCTTTTTAAAAAATGTAATAACAACACAGGAAGGTGAGAATGGTATTATGGGGGGTTTCAGAATAATACTTCAGGTCAGTAAGCTGCTACATCTTTTTCCAGGACTTAATTGGAAAGCTTGTAGCATGCAGAGAAAGTAGGCCTGAGAGACACAAATGAGTCACCAGCATCACCCAAGCAACCCCTGACGGAGCCAAGAGCGCATCCCGGGCCTCGGTTATTCAGTCCTGCCCCGACTCAGGGCTGCTGCCCTCTGCCCTTTTGTTTTTGATAAATGGTAAGAAGCTTCCTGTTGAAACCACATGTGGTCACAATTCCCTGATCTCCACAGTAACGCTGAAAACGAAAGGAAAGCAACTTTACTCCATGACAAGTTAACACGGATGTTAGAAATTCTTCTGTGCTTATGAACCATCTTTCTGCTTTTGAGGCTTCCTGTCTTTAATTGAAGAAATCCTGTTTGCATCACACTTACGTGAGATTCCAAACAGTGATGTCTTCCGTAAGGAAACAAATAAATGAGATGGGACACAAGGCAGTCATGGAAAGTTTACTATTTATCGTTGTATATTTGGAGTGGTAATATTTGGTTAACTTTCCTCCCACCTAAAGAGACAATTTGGGAAGAGCATTTGTTCCCAACGAAATGCTACTACACACAGGGTCTTTTGACAGTAAACTTTAAAGAACTGTCAAACTTTCTTGAATAAAATATTGTTTGAAGTTGATGGAAGTTCAACTGGAGACTGACCATGTTGTTACATGGAGATTTTTTTTGGTAGCAGCTTTACTGAGATATAACTAACATACCATACAATTCACCTATTTAAAGTGTATAATTCGCCCTGACTGGTTTGGCTCAGTGGATAGAGCGTCAGTCTGCGGACTGAAGGGTCCCAGGGTTCGATTCTGGTCAAGGGCATGTACCTTGGTTGCGGGCACATCCCCAGTTGGGGGTGTGCAGGAGGCAGCTGATCGATGTTTCTCTCTCATCGATGTTTCTAACTCTCTATCCCTCTCCCTTCCTCTCTGTTAAAAAAAACACACAATAAAATATATTTAAAAAAATAAAGTGTATAATTCAATGGCTTTTGGTATATTCAGAATTGTGCTATCATCACCACAGTCAATTTTAGAACATTTTCAACAACACCCCCCCCCAAAAAAAACCCCTCTACCCTTTAATTATCACTCCACAAAATTGCCTAATAATACTCACATCTCCTGCCCTAGCCAACCATTAATCTACTTTTTTTTCCTCTATAAATTTGCCTATTCTGGACATTTCATATAAGTATAATAATATAATATTTAGTCTTTTGTGACTGTCTTCTTTATTCACATAATGTTTTCAAGGTTTATCCACGTTGTAGCATGTATTAGTACTTCATTCATTTTTGTGGTCAAACAATATTCCATTGTGCTGATATTGTACATTTTACGTATCCATTAATTAGTTGGTGAACACGGGTTGTTTCCACCTTTTGGCTACTATGAATAATAATTGCTATGAACATTCTTGCAGAAGTTTTTGCATGGACATATTTTTATTTCTCTTGGGTATGTACCTAGGAGTGGGATTACTGTGTCAAACGATAACTCCTGTTTAACTTTTTGAGGAATCAGCAGGATGTTTTTCAAAAGTGGCTGTCATATTTTACATTATGTAGAGATTTACTTTATCAGAATTTTTCATTAGTTGCTGCTTCATTGTTCTGAATCAGTACATAGTCTAACATATGTTAAGGCTACTTGTCTGGTCACCTCAATTATCAAAACTCCAATGGAAATCAGAAGAGAAGGAGGGGAAAGCTCTTTGAGGGGCCAAGCCAATACCAATGGTCTTCCTGTCTATCTATCCTTAGAAAGATCCCCAAAGCTCTAATTTGTAGTCAATTTACTCTTTGTTTGGACTAGTTATAATAGCTTATTTTCCAGAACACTTGAAAATTAGAACATTGGTGCGAGTTTCTGGGGAGATTACTGATGGCAGCAGGAAAAGACAGCAGCATGCCTCATAGTGAGAAAAGAAACTGACACAAAGTCACAAAAGAAGCCTTAAGGCCTCTAATCCATGGAAACTGTTAGTTTCAGGGGATGAGTCCTTATAGACCGATAATTACTCTGAGATGTCACTATATTGTATCAGAATACAATTATTGCTATTAAGATTTATAGTCTTTAGTAATAAAAAAAGATACAATCGTACTATTCAAGAATGTGGATAAAAATGTGGAAATTTTCAACAGTTGAAGGGGTATATTCAAAACAATACAGTTTTTGAAAGCTCACCTATTAAAATCATAGACTCTCAGGGCTGGATGAGACTTTAATGACTCTCTCGTACTTGGCGTGATGCAATAGAAAAATCTGATAGGGGAATTATAGAGAACTGATTGTAGGTCTGTATGTTTGTGAACTTGAGCAAGAACAGTAACTTGGGGTCTTACTTTCATTATACTTGAGGAACAGAATCTGAAACGGCTAATATTCTTTTACATTTTTTATTCTCTTCTACCTCTTCATCACAAGGAAGGCTCCAGAGAAGGTGAGGCGTAGTCCAATTTCCCAAAAGAAAATAAAAGAACAAGATACTTTGAGACTCTTTTTAAACTCATAGGCCCTTCATTCAGAAACAACTATTCAGGAGGCATTAAATATGTACTAAGTGCCAAGCTTTGTGATATACTCTTGAGATAGAAAGATGAGTGAATGAGACTGAGTTCTTCCCCTCAAAGGTACGCCAACCATTTGTCAGGTAGCTAGCATTATGAATGAAAGCAGTTATTCAGAGGTGATAATGTTAATAGTAGATTTCATTTATTGATCATTTACTACATACCAGGAATTGGGCTACATTCTTTACACACTGTCATAATGTAATTATCATAACTGTGCCATAGACATTATTATGATTCTCAGGCACTGAGAAGTCAAATAAGTTGCCAAAGATTTAAAAAACAAAAACAAAACCCTGGTCTGGTTCTGATTCTAGAGAGAACAGAATAGGAAGAGAACAATTATATTGGGGGAGAGGGGGTACTACATTTTCAATACATCTAATTCCTCCCTTTCATAAGCCCTTCCAGCCAGGACAATACTGGAAGCATATGATAAGCATGTCCTTTACTATTGTGTGAAAGCTCAGCTGCAGGTAATAGAAAACATTTAGCTGTTTTAAGCAGAAAATGATTTAATGCAGAGGATAAAGTATTTACAGAATTGTTACAAGAGCTGTAGGAGCAAGCTCCGGAGCTGGGACTCCAGGAATGACTCCCAGAACCACACTGTAGAACCGGTCTGCCAAGGGAGTTAAGTCTTCTGGGAGGGGATTCGGGAGCCAATTATGACTCTACAATCACGCTGGCCTTAGCTATGATCTGGACAGAGGCCACCACTGCCACTGTGAGTCCCAGAGTCTGCAATCCCACTAAATCTGCACCTGCAAATGAGTGTCTCAAACACGAGGCCTCAGTCCTCGGTTAGCTCAGTGCTGGGTGCAAGAGTCGTTGGACAGCTTTGATGGGCAGGATCTAAATCCCATCTGGAATCTTACTTCAAATGCCTCTTGGATTTTTTTTTTTTAGCCTCCGCTTATTCTAAGGAAGTTGAAACAGATGTTTAAAAGAGCAAATCCGGCAAATCCACTAAAACCAAGAAAGAATTCCTGGGAAAACTCCATGGCCCTCATCAGTATTTCATGCCAATATTTTTTAAGTGCGTGTGGTTTTTTTCCACCACTACTGATAGCTCTTCCCACATTTCAAAATGCATTTCTTTTTAAACACGCAGTTTCCTTACAACTCCAGTTTTGTTTTGTTTCCTTTTTTTTTCTTACATTTAATGAACAAGCAAGAAACATTGAAATAAAAAATTTATTTGGTGGTTCATCCTCTACATTTAACTTGGAAGTTATAGTATTTTTTGAAAGGGTAAGCATTGTCTAATTTAAGTTTCACAAGCTGCAATTTTTGTCCATAGAGTTATTTGTATTTCAATCCAGCCAGCTGCCTATGTTTCTAGATGTGGGGAGAAACAATGGGAACAAGTTCAGGTTTCTTAGGCTCCTTTTCTGTGTGGAAGGTCATTCCCACAGTACTAACATCCACTTTCCTCATCCATCCTCAAGACCACCATTGCAATGGCCTGGGTTACAAATTCCACCATCAGTGCCCCACCCCCTTAGAAATCACTAAAATATCATTAGGATACTTCACTACTCAACCCATATCCTTGTCCTTTTCTAATTTCACTTCCTTTACCTAAATCACAAGCACATCTCTGATAAGTAGCAAAATGTGCTAACCTAGGAAAGGCAGATGCACCACCTAGAGAAGCCCATCTTTACAGAGTTTCTGAATTAATATCTAAATAGAGCACTCAAAGGAAGACCAGGGCCCCCAAATCAAATTAAATCTTGAATAACTACTACAGTTTATTTTGAGCTTTCAAATCAGTCTTATATGAAATGTTAAAGGGAAAGAAGAAGGAGGAGGAGGAGGAAAAAGAAGAGGAGGAGGAAGAAGAGGAGGAGTGGAGGAGGAGGAGGAGGAGGAGGAGGAGGAGGAGGAGGAGGAGGAGAAGGAAGAGAAGGAGGAGAAGGAGGAGAAATAAAAGATAAAAATTATGAACAATAAAATGGCAATAAATGTATATCTATCAATAATTGAATCTAAAAATCAAAATAAATGAACAAGGAATCTAAGGAACAAAAGAAACTGATGAATAAAATAGAACCAGAAGCATGGAAACATGAAACAGACTGACAAATCTCAGAGGGAAGGGGGAGGAGGGGCTGGGAAGAAATTAACCAAAGAATTTATATGCATACTAGAGGCCCGATGCACAAAATTTGTGTGAGAATAGGCCTTTGCAGCCCCAGCTGTTTCGGCCCTCATAGCCCTGGCTTCATCTGGTGGGTCACCTGGACAATTGTTCGGCTGTTGGGTCTAATTAGCATATTATGCTTTTATTATTATAGATATGCATTACCTATGGATATAGAGAATAGGGTGGTGAAGGCCTGGGGTGGGGTGGGAACTAAGTGGAGGGGGATAATGGGTGGGCAGGGAAGGAGACATCTGTAATGCTCTCAACAATACAGTTAAAAAAATATTTAATGGTATGTCTTCAAAAGGAAAAAAAAAACAAAACAAAAGGTATTATATAGAAAGCATTAATTATAGAAGGCTTGTGCATAATCCCCAAATTTGGAAAAAGTATCAATCATTAAAAAACAAAAACCTGAAAAAGTGTGGATAATACAATCCTATATAATAAAAGACTAATATGCAAATTGTCCCTATGGGCAGAAGTTCGACCAACCAGGAGTTAGACGTGTGCTGACCACCAGGGGGCGACGTGGAACATGGCGGGTGCCAGCGACATGGCACTGGCAGCGGGTGACAGTGGAGGCACTGCCAACCCCGATGGGCCCTGACAAGAGCAGGACTGTGGTGGGATGGTGGAGCAGGTGAGCGGGTGTACCAGGCCAAGGTGGGTGTGAAGAGGGGTCCTGGCTGGCAGCTGGGGGGAAGGGATGCCTTGGCCAGCAGCCAGCAGCTGCTAGGGACCCTACCAGTGCACGAATTTCATGCACTGGGCCTTTAGTTTTTAATTATGTCCTCTCTACTTATTTTTTTAAGCTGTTAATTTTTCCCCTGATATATTTTTAAACATGTATCATTTAAGGACAATATCCTGGCATACCCTTCCTATCCACTCTGCTGTTATGTAGGGAGGTAGTAAAATAGCAAATATGCTACTTTTCCATAGCTTATTTCTTGTTTTCTAGTATGATAGGGCAATTTTAAATACTTGGGCTTTTAGCCAGAGTCATTATATGCTTCTCATCTCTTTGGAATGCCAGTGACCAAAAAAGGAAATGAATGAAAGGACTCTGTGCCATTTTCATCACCTTAAGAAAAGAGGTACATCACTACCGTATGTCCTAAGCTCTGGGTGCTGCTAAGAAAATTTGGTGCCCTAAGAAACAGACCAAGATCACATGCTAACCAAGATCATATGACTGAATGTATCATTGGGCACTTATGAATGGCATTGTGAATCATTAGGTACTTATGGATGGAATTAAGGTACATAGATAAAAGTACATATATATGTGAATCTCTCTCTCTCTATTTCTCTCTCTCTCTCTCTTTCTGTGTATTTTTTATTTGGCCAATCTCATCCAGTAATAAAAGAGGTTTGGAATCCTTTCTGCCCGCAAGGAGACCACTAGTAACTGGTAGGCAGAATGGGTTTCAGTCTTGGCCTCATATCCTATCTAATCATGTGACCATGGGAAGCTCCTTATGCGCGGAGGAGCCACTCCTTTTCATGTGTTACAAAAGAGTTAAACTAAATGCTAAGACCTATGAGCCTGTAACTGAGTATGACAAAACACCTTAACTCAAAATGGAGTACTTGAAGGGTCTCTGAGAGGAATCTCCCTGAGTTGTGGGTCTAACTATAATATGGTCCCTAATTGCTTGACATGATGCTATCTATTTTCAGTCTTCTGTAATGTTTCATCCAGTAGGCTACAAATATTATTTAAAATTCTTTAGTAGTTTGAATTCACAAAAGAAGACATAATTTTGGGATTAATAAGAAATGTGCAGTGCTTACTAAATTCCATCTCTTCATTGCACTTTCTGAAATATCTAAAATAGCCATGAGTAATCACAGGAACTCCTCTCCTCATTATACGCATTTGGGTTTGAGAGAAGCGAAGTAATGCATTGGCGCTGGGTTACCTCAGTCGTGATTTCCCTCCATGCAACTTCAGTGTCCCAGCAGCTTAGCTTTCAGTTTTTATACACTATATTCCTTAAAAGTTAGAAAATGTGCTCTGTCCTCTTAAAGCCTCTTCCCTTGACAAATTCTAGTAAAGTGTTAGTTTCATTGTATCAGCTATTTCCTATTTATCATTCTCTTAGAATTTAATCCTTTTTTTAGGGTGATTCAAAGACTTTTTTTTCTTTCACATAATCATGGTTTCAGCAGCAAATTACATACATTGTTTACTAAACAGCATCATTTATTTGTAAGGAACATTTACATAATGGTCGCCATATGCATATTGAAAACAAGATGGGTAATATAAGCCCATTATGTTGCTTGAAATATCTTATGAGCAGAAAGAAAGGAAATATTAAGCCAATTTGTCCCAGTTGTTTATTCTAAAGTAAAGAAGCCTTTATTTATAATAAACAGAGGCCCATATCAGCATTGGAATTTAAATTACTTTGCTTTTCCTTTTTCAGATAGCCTAATTTGTTTGTTGTAACTTTATTAATTAGATATTTTTCCAAAGAGGAATTTTAATTCAGAAATTTACTGAATGACTGTTAAGATGTTCCCAATTGTGGATGTGAACATAACACAAAGATTTTCTATACCACATTGCTTATTCCAGAGTTTAGTAGATTATTTCTTATAAGGGATGTGTGTGTGTGTGTGTGTGTGTATGTATGTACATATATATGTGTGTGTATATATATATATATGTGTGTGTGTATGTGTGTGTGTGTGTGTGTGTGTGTGTATTTACTTTGAAATTTGAAGGGGCTTCTACTAGGCCAATATAAAATACATTATCATATATATATATGTGTCTTATCAAATATATATATTTGGCCTACTTGGATCTCTAAGACTTTCTGGACACTTATCTATTCAATACATATTTGCTGTGCATCTGCTATGAGTCGGACATTTTTTGAGGTGCTAAAGAATTAATAAAGGAAAAGACTGAAAATTCTTATTTCCATTCTAATGGGAAATATGAACAACCTTAAATTAAACAAGAAACATATATTATATTTCAGAAAGTAGCGAGGGCTTAAGGAAAAATAAAGAGGGGAATAAGAAATATCAGTGAAGGTAGCTATAGTGGAATTAACATTTTGCCCCTCCCTCCCCAAATCCATAGATTAAAACCCTAACTCCCAGGTGATGGTAGTTGGAGAAGGAGCCCTTGGAAGGTGCTTAAGCTTAGATGAGGTCATGAGGGTTGTGCTTCATGAGGGAATTGGTGCCCTTACAAGAAGAGGAAATGGCAGGAGCATTCTCTCTCCTGGCGCAAACACCAAAGAAAGGCCATGTGAACACCCAGCAAGAAGGCAGCTTTCTAAAAGCTAGAAAGAGAAGCAAGCCTTACCAGACACTAACCCTGCTGGTTCCTTAATTTTGGAATTCCAATCTCCAGACCAGTGAGAAATAAATTCCTATTGTTTAAGCCACCTGATCTATGGTGTTTCGTTATGGCAGCCAGAACAGGCTAAAACAATGGCCAAGAATTATTTCAAGTAATTCCAAAGTATAGTATTTTTACTGTAAATTCTTAGTTGAATGTAGTCGGAGGACAAAATGAATTGCAAAGTAATCTTAAACTACATTCAGTGAGTTATGATAATATTTTTGTCATTTTGAAGCTATTATATTATAGGACAAAGCAAATAAATAATTATGTCAATATCATTCAGGACCATGATTCTCAGTGAAAAGGAAGTACAAGTCTTAAAACAAGGAAGTTAAGTAAATTCCTATAAACTTAACTAAAATTGAAAATATCAATATTTTCTTTATCTTTTTTTCAAAATGCCTACTTCCTAATTGTGTCCACAGAAAAGCCATAAAAGCAAGAATAATTCAGGAGGACTGAATATCCTCCGTGGCCAGATTTGGATTTTTAGAATTTTCTTAAATCTTCACCAAAGGACACACTTTTTTATTGTCTAAAGTTTTACATATGTCTCCTTTTTCCCCAATTGAACCGCCCCACCACCCGCCATTGCCACCCTGGCTCCAATGTCTGTGTCCATTAGTTATGTTAATATGCATACATACAAGCCAAAGGACACACTTTTAAAAATGATTTTAGAGTGAGAGAGAGGGAGAGGGGGAGAGAGAGAGAGAGAGAGAGAGAGAGAGAGAGAGAGAGAGAGAGAAACATCGATTGGATGCCTCCTATATGTGCCCTGGCCTGGGATCCAACCAGCAGTCGGGGTACATGTCCTGACTGGTAATCAAACCCAGGACCGTTAGGTGCACAAGACAAGGCTCCAACCAACTGAACCACAGGGGCCAGGGCAGATCTTTAAATATGATTTCCCACCCACCCCCACAAAAATAACAAAGCTCCTTGGTAAAATGGGTGAGTCTAGGTTAAGGGTTAGAAATGTATGAAGTGAGTTGAAGACCTTTCAATCTGCCAAAAAGCAGGAAACTTCTTGAAAAACAACAGGAGTTATGTCAAAAGGACAGTAGAGTTACTTTGAAATTTGAAGGGGCTTCTACTAGACCAATATAAACAATTTTTGCATAAAAATAATAACAGCTACAAGAGATTGAAAGACATTCAGACTATGAAAATCTATAAGTTTGTGCCAAAACCGGTTTGGCTCAGTGGATAGAGCGTCGGCTTGTGGACTGAAAGGTCCCAGGTTCGATTCCGGTCAAGGGCATGTACCTGGGTTGCGGGCACATCCCCGGTGGGAGATGTGCAGGAGGCAGCTGATCAATGTTTCTCCCTCATCGATGTTTCTAACTCTCTATCTCTCTCCCTTCCTCTCTGTAAAAAATCAATAAAATATATTAAAAAAAAAAAGAAAATCTATAAGTTCGTGATATAAGCACCACACGCACTCAATGTTCACCACTAGAGTTTTTTTGGAAACCAACTCATTCTAAAAAATAACCAAGGGAAAGCATCAAGTCAGTCTTTGATGTACAAAATGAATTTCGGTGTAATCATTTGATAAGGAAAAGTTCTTATCAAAAGTTCTGCTAGCCCTGACTGGTTTGGCTCAGTAGATAGAGCATCGGCCTGCAGACTGAAGGGTTCCGGGTTTGGTTCTAGTCAAGGGCATGTACCTTGGTTGCGGGCACATTCCCAGTGCGGGGTGTGCAGGAGGCAGCCGGTCAATGTTTCTCTCTCATCAATGTTTCTGACTCTCTATCCCTCTCCCTTCCTCTCTGTAAAAAATCAATAGAATATATTTTTTAAAAAATTCAGCAAATGAATGCAAATACATTGACATATGTAACTTTAAAAAGTATTTTGCAATTGAAAGGGTGAGGACTACGCCCTCCATCTTACCCTGGGTCCTCCATTTTTGGGCAGAGCCATGTGCTTGGCAAGGCTTCTTCCCGGAAGCCCAAGCCTCTGCTAGCCACACCCAGGATTTCTCTGGACTGACCAATGATAATCAAGGGAAGTGCACACCATCAATATGACCACATCCTGTGTAACGAGACACCGACTTGTGCCTGGCCAATCGGCAGGACCCACAGTCACCTCTTCACCCCTTACTCCACCCCCCTATAAAACTCCTCTTCCCATCGGGCTAGCCCTCTCTCTCTGCCACTGGGCTTACCGTTGCATCAGTGAGTGTGGTCGGGGAGCCGAACTAGTTTGAAATAAAGGACCCTTTGCTTTTGCATCGGACTTGCTGGCTCCCTGATGGGCTCTTGGGAATCTTGAAATCTGGGCATAACAGCAATCACTAATGAAATAATGGTCTATGCAACTATCCACATGGATATAAAACAATTAGTGAGAAGTTGTTGGAGAACTTTATAGTGGATGCATCATGCATCACCTGGACACCTCTGGATCTTAATATCACTTAAACAGAACAATTGGGCATTTGGCCACAGGAAGAACATAGCATTCCTTATGCAACATTCTTGTCAAATTTGTTTTTTTTTATTAAGCCCATATATCTACCATTTTTCAATATATAAGGTAAGAACAAGTTAAATAGCATGTTGGAAAGTGATCAGTTAAATTCAGTTTGTGGGAAATTCTATAGTATATAAATGACTGATTTTCTTCAGTAAATACATAAATGGCATTAAAAAGAGGGTCAGGAGGATGTGTTACAGATTCTTAAAAGGGAGAAAAAAAGCTAAAAGACATACTGAACCAAATGTAATATATGAAACTTAACATCTTAATTCAAACAAACCAATTCTAAACATTTTTGAGAAAATTGAGGAAATTTAAAATGGGCTGGATATTAGATAACATTAATAGCTTTTTCTAGTTATGTTTTATTATAAAGTCTTTGTTTCTCAAGTATACATCTTAAAGAGTTTGTGAAGTATATTATATTGTTTTGGAGTCACTTTATTATACTCAGTCCTCACACCCAAATAAAAGTGCAAGCTCTCCCAAATAAAAGCACAGGGGTGACAGATGAAGCAAAATTAACAAAATGTAGGTAATTGTCTAATTTGGGTAATTTAGTTATGTTTAATTGTACCATTCTTTTTTTAAAAAAAATTATCTTTATTGTTGAGAGTATTACAGATGTCTCTTTTTTTCCCAATTATACCATTCTTTTTCTACTCTTGTATGTTTAAAATTTTTTCATAAAGAAACCAATTTTTAAAAGAAAAAAGAACTACAATAGCAGTGAACATCATTGTTCAGAAATCCTTGGGTTCTTGTATATTTATCTACTTAGAATAATTGCTTACAAGTGTAATTACATATTTCAAGTTTTGACATAAGTTTCTAATTTATGTTCTGGGGAAAAAAGTGTCAATTTATATGCTTCCTCAAACAATACAATAAAAAAGTCAATTTTCATTCTCTTGCCAATCTGAGTTTGATCAGTCTTTTTAAATTTGCTAGTCAGAAAAGTGGCAATATTTCATTATTGTATATTCATTGGATTACTAAAAAGGCTGAAATATTTATATAATTTCCTGACCATTTATATTTCTTCTTTTAGGGAATTGCATATATATATATATATATATATATATATATATATATATATATATCCTATCTAATAAAAGAGAAACATGGTAATTGGCGTACGACCGCTACCCTTCCCATTGGCTAATCAGGGCAATATGCAAATTAACTGCCAGCCAAGATGGTGGCCGGCAGCCAGGCAGCTTGAAACTAACATGAGGCTTGCTTGCTTCAGTGACGGAGGACTCCAACGTTCCCCTCCTGCCGCTGCAGGCCTCTGAGCTGCAAGCAACTATGTAACAAACATAGAAGCTAAACAAAACCCCAGAAACCTCCTTTAGCCCGCTGGGCTTCAGCCAGCAGGATCGCAACATTGTAAGCAAAGGCCAGAAACCTACTTTCAGCAGCGGAGGCCTAAGAGCTGGAGCCAAGCCTCAAAGCTAAAGCTGGCCCAGAATAAAAAAAGAAAAAGAAAAAAAGGAGCGCTTGGGAGCTTCAGTCACTCCCAGTCTGAAAACAGCCCTCAGCTCCTCACCCAGACTGGCCAGGCACCCCAGTGGGGACCCCTACCCTGAAGGGTGAGTGACCAGCTGCAAACAGCCATCATCCCCTCACCCAGGCTGGCCAGGCACCCCAGTGAGGACCCCCACCCTGATACAGGACACCCTTCAGGGCAAACCAGCCGGCACCCACCCATGCACCAGGCCTCTATCCTATATAGTAAAAGGGTAATATGCCTCCCAGCACCGGGATCAGTGGAGCCGCAAGGCCTCCCGGCACCGGGATCAGTGTGACAGGGGGCAGCACCCAAACCCCCTGATCGCCCTGTGGCTCTGTGTGTGACAGGGTGCGGCGCCCCAACCCTCTGATCAGCCCTGCTCTGTGTGTGACAGGGTGCGGCGCCCCAAACCACCCCCCCCCGGGCCCTGCTCTGTGTGTGACGGGGTAGAGCCATAACCTCCCCATCGGCCCTGCCCTGAGTGTGAGAGTGGCGGCACCCCAACCCCCTGATCGGCCCTGCTCTGTGGGTGATAGAGGGCGGCCCCCCAACCCGCCGATGGGCCCTGCTCTGTGCATGACAGGGGGTGGCGCCGCAACCTCCCCATCGACCCTGCCTTGAGTGTGACAGGGGATGGTGCCCCAACCCCCCAATCGGGCCTACCCTGAGCGTGACTGAGGGTGGAATCACAACCTCCCAATTGCCCTGCTCTGTGTATGACAGGGGGCGGCGCCCCAACTCCCCAATCGGCCCTGCTCTGAGCCCGACCAGGGGCTGCACTTAGGGATTGGGCCTGCCCTCTGCCACCCGGGAGCAGGCCTAAGCCTTCAGGTCATTATCTCCCGAGGGGTCCCAGACTGCGAGAGGGCACAGGCCGGGCTGAGGGACTCCCCTCCCCCCCGAGTGCACAAATTTTTGTGCACCGGGCCTCTAGTATATATATATATATATATATCTTTTTGCCTATATATTTTTTCAGAAACCATCAATTTCCTTTTCAATTATAAAAGTGCTTTTGTGTACTGCAAATACTTTTTTTCTATCACATTAATTACAGATATTTCATGTGCATCAGCCTTGTATATGTGTTTTTTTGCAGTATAAAAGTTTTCAATTTTATGAATTCAACATTTAAAATATTTAGTTGTATATCTTTCTGGCTTTTTTTTTCAGGCTAAGAAAAACTTTAATTATGCAAGATTATAAAAGTATCTCTTTATGTCTTCTTTTGAGTCTTTCATAATGTTATTTTAACATTTAATCATTGTTCAATCTGGAATGTACTTTTAAAAACACTGCATTAGTATTCTAGCTTTATTTTTTTCAAATGGCTGGTAATTATTCCAAAACTGTTTATTAAATAATCAATTTTTATTTCTATAAATTTTAATGCCACTTTTACCATGTAATTATTTCCCATTCCTGTCTCTATATCTAGATGCTTATCTACTTCATTGATATATATATATATTAATTTATGCATCAAATTGGCAGTTTTCATCATTTCAAACTCAGTCTCATTCTTTTAATTAATGTATATCTCATTTTTATTTATTGTTATGAGAACTCTATTCAGTTTTACTTCTGTCATTTCATATTTTTCAGTTTTTATGTGTTTTATTATTTTCTTTATGTTCTTATCTCTGCTGTCACTGTTGCTGTTGCTTTCCATCCTTACCTGAGCATTTTTGGAAGATATTAAAGCAGTTTTCAGATAAAGTTACAGTTACTTTTGGTTGAGCTATAAACAATCTCTAAACTTTCTATGCTTTCTATGCATGCCTCTTCACAGTCATTATTTTTCACAGAAACCTTTTTGTTGCTATTTAACTGCCCCTGTGTCTGTCTTTCATTCACCCTAATCCAGGATCTGTAGTATATGCTTATTCTATTATTATTATAATACTTTGAACTTTGCATTAGAAACTTTCTTTCAACAGCTGCATGTGATGACAAATCATCATTCATTCAAGGGCATTTTATACACGTTCCAAATGGGATAATTTTTGTCATATTTTTCTTCCATTTCTTAAAATACAGATAATAGTTTTTTTTCTTCACAAAAGAGTTTCAAAGATCTTCTTATTGCAAGGTGATTATGACTTGTCCTGAAATGAATAATAACCATCATGCTCTATCTCTAGCCAGATATAAGGGTTACATTAAAAAGAAATATATTCTCTAGCATTGCTATCCTGACAAATATTTTATCCAGTATCACACTATGATGACTATGGCTCCTAATATTATTTGTCGTAAGAAAGTTGTTTCAGCAGATCAACTTATTGTTTACTAGTGAACAAAAATAATGGCCTGGCTGACTGCTTTTATAGCTTTTGATCCCCACACAAACATCCTGCCTGCTAAGCAGACAACTAATTTCCCAGCTCAATTATCAGTCAGAATCTAACTTTCAAAGAACATGTGCTGTTGATGGACAGTAGGGCTGTATTCCCTTTAGGCAGCTTCAGCAATTGTCCTCAAAGCCCCATTAAGGCTGAAAACTAACAGAAGGTAGCCAAATTTAAGATTTAAAAACAAACAAACAGCCTTTCAGTTAAAAATAAATTGTATAAGTAAGCAAAGACGTCTTTGAGAAAGTCTTCGTTTGACAAAGTAGTAGTCCGTCTTCCCTCTCAGTCATACCATGACTGAGAAAATACATTTACTAATAGGACAAGCCATTCTTTAGATAGTGCATGCAGATCAGTAGATATCAGAAAGGGCACCGAGGATATAAATAGATATCATTGCTGGCTTTCTTTTTGCTTTACCAAACTTGATTGTGAACCAAATGGTATCATTCCACAATTAACACCTTAAGTACTTAAGTCAGGTGGTGACACTCCTGAATTTAGCTACCTTGACTAATAGGCTGAATAAAAATATAAAGAGGAGTCGGGAGCTGATAAACAGACTCAGTTTTTCCATTTCTTGGATGGATGAGCTAACAAACAAATCAAGTTAACATGAGACTTCACTTGGGAGCTATGTTAGTTCTAAGTTAAAACTGCCATTGAAGGATGTCTTGCCTAAAAGTTAAGTCTTGCAGTCAACCCTTTAGGATATGTCTCATTCAAAGGTGCTGCCTCCAGGACTTTGGTGCTAGGTTGTCCCTGTGACTGAATTGTGAACTTGTTCTCTCTGACCTCCAGACACTTTGAAAAATTGCCTAAAAGTTTTCCTTCAAAGTCACAACTATATTGAGAGATGTTATTCTATGTAGATAAATCCCATGGAAAGAAGGACAAAGTAATGAGTTGTCAAGACAGAAGAGCAAGCTTATAGAAAGAAATGTTAAACATAGTAAATGCAACAACAACAACAAAAAGAGTGAATGAAAATCATGTTCAGAAAGAAAAGCTTGCACTCTGGGGAAAACTAAAAGTAAAAGAATTATAGAGCTTCCCTAAACAAGGGATTATTGTAAATGCCCTTAAACCATAAATGGAAACATGCTTAAATGCTTAATTGATATTTTAAAAGTATTAATTGAGGAATGCAAAAGTTGTTTGTCTTTTTGGAGAAATTGCCTCAGGGAATTGAAATTGCTCAATAAGAACATCTATACACTTATTCTTAAAGCTTGGAGTTCATAAGTTATAATCAATATATGTGTAGCTTTTAGGGAAAAAGGAATTGGTCTTTAATACCAATTATTTTTCTCCATTATTAGTACAACATTAATCTGGTGTCTGGAATTCCCTTAATATGTCATTGGAAATCCCCTGCATGTATTTTTTTTTTTTGCACTGAGAAAATCAGGAAATTAATTGCCAATATGTCCCATCCCAAAGCTAAGTTGCCAGATCCAAATTCCTTCTAATGTATTTGTATGGAAACAGAGCTTTCAAGGATGGGATTCCACTGAGTAGGGCACATAAAAGAAAGGAGCTGTGGTGAACGGGGTGGAAAAAGAAATGCTCAGACATGATCTGATGATGTAAGTGACTTCCATGCCAAAGGAGATTTTGATACTAAAAAAAGTCAGTAGATTTGCGGTTGAGGTTAGCTCTACTGTTTCTGTGCAATGAAATGGGAAATTTACTGGACTTCTCCAAGCCTCAGTTTCTCCTTTCATAAAATTAATTTAATACGACTTACCTTACTGGATTATTCTAAAGATTAGGTAAAGTAACTCAGTTGAAAATACTGTATAAGCTATAATGTGGCTGCTTTTGTTGTTGTTTTTGTTGTTGTTGCTGTTGTGGTTGCTATTGTGTTATCCTTGTTGTCTGTATCCAGTTCATCAATGGTTCTCAAGCAGAGCTGTGCCTAAACATCCATTTGTAACAGCTTCAAAATGCACATGCCTAGACCCTAGTCAAATGTTGAAGGTGGGTTTAAACATTCGTATTCTGAAAAAGCCATCCAGGTACTTCATTTGTTGTGCCCCTTGTTAAGAACCATGAATTTATACTCTATTCTCAAGCCTCAGGCTTCCTGGTTTCCTAGTGTTTTATTACCACTGTGACCTAGACCAAGGGAGGTGTTCTTCTTCAGTTCCAGAACTTAATCAATGGTCATTTTATCCCTTAAGATTCCAGTGAACTGCAGAAATATGGAATTTGCTACAACAGTGAAGATTTGTAGTTTGAAGAATAAATAATTCAACAGCTGAAAGAATGGCAGTATTTTGTTCTCCTTCCCATCCCTATCTACATTTTCATTTCAAGTCTATGTCATCCACTTCCAGAGTTTGTTGTTTGTTTGTTTAACTGACAATGGTTTATTCCTAAAGATTAGTTATCCTTTTCTCTGTGTTGTTGGGCTTATCAGGGTACATGACTCCATTTGCTGCTTACCACTTTTCCACATCTCTCAGTGGAAGGCAAAGGGTTGAAAACTGCCCTTTAAACACACACACACACACACACGTCAACACATCACTTCACTATGTTAGAACGTTCCACATATCATAAGACAGGCACTGAACATCACTTATGAAATACACTTAAGTTGGGTTTTGCTGTTGAGGAATTCTTGTTGGGTGTAAACACCAGATAGCAAATATGACTGTAAGCAATTATAATTTGTGTACACATGCAATAAAATGAAGATGCACAGTTTCATATTAATTTAAACCAAAGACATGACTTAAATAGTGTACCACCCATAAAGGGAACTTTAAACTGTAGTGATGAATCTTGTTGGTATTCTCTGAGTATTCCCCTTCCAAGGCTTATCTGTTTATTGTACCCCATTGATTATTCTTTACTGACTGAAAGCTTCACAACTGGTCTAATTATTTCCAAATAGTCCCATTTATTCACACTGGATATTCATACTCAGATCTATCTTTCAGGTTCACCTCCAGAGCCTGAAAGTGTGTATGTGTATATATGTGTCAGCCATACAAGCAAAACAAAAACTTTGTTCCTTTTTCAAGTCATAGAATCTGAATCAGTGATCCCAGTCTCA
The DNA here is from genome assembly GCF_963259705.1 of Myotis daubentonii. Lineage (NCBI taxonomy): Eukaryota > Metazoa > Chordata > Mammalia > Chiroptera > Vespertilionidae > Myotis > Myotis daubentonii. The sequence goes on from NC_081849.1 coordinate 48,703,084, forward strand.
AATATGGGTCTCTTGTCCTAAAAGGTGACATGAAAGCAATATAATAGATTAATTCATTTTAAGATAGGTATGTGTATAAACCTATAGCATTTTGTAAATATTTTATTAAACACTATTATTTGATTGATACAAAAGACAAAATCACAGAAAAAAGTTAAATTCCACATTCCTATGCCTTGTAATCAATAACCACTATAAACAGTTTGGTATGCACTCCCATATCCCTTTTATGTCTATAACACACACACACACACACACACACACACACACTTTTACCTAAATGATATCATACATCAACTTGATAATCTACTCTTTTCATTCAATAATGTATTGTGGACACATTTATGTTATATATATAATATACAGGGTGGGGCAAAAGTAGGTTTACTGTTGTTCATATGAAAAATAATACAATAATTAATAAATAAGAATAAACTCTGTTTTACATACTCACGATGGTAAACCTATTTTTGCCCCACCCTGTAGTTTTATGTATATAACAGTGACATAATATACTATTGAATATATTCAAAAATTTTAGAAGAAATAACAGTGATATAATACACTAAAATAAGAGGACATCAAAATTTCAGAGTAATCCCTGACCATTCCATGGCAGGAAATGAGCACATTGAGCCATCTGGGAAGGTTCTACACTGTGAACCAAACCGATATCCTGTCAGCTCATAGTAATTCATGCTTCAACTATGTGAAGCCTCTAAGAAAGAAAAACAGATGCATGATTACCCTGCAAAACTCTAAACTCCCCTTTATCCATCTGGCCACTTCATCATTCCTTGTTTGACTTAATCATCCATCCTCAGCTTTTAATTGTAACTTTCATTGATACCACATGGTCTGTAAATTAGCTTCAGTTTTTGGTTTCACACACACAACAGATATTGATAAATCCAGCTCAAATGAGTGGGTGACATACATATTTTGAAGGCTCAACCAGGGGTAGAATTAATGAAAATCAGACCAATCAACATATCATACTAATTATTCAATAAAGACAAGAGTGGAGTTAGGAAATACATACATGCATGCTCTAACAAATGAGAATAAACCTGAATAAAGACTCAACAAAACTCAATAAAAATCAAAAGATTTTGCCCTGGCTGGTTTGGCTCAGTGGATAGAGAGTTGGCCTGCGAGCTGAAGGGTCCCAGGTTCAATTCTGGTCAAGGGCATGTACCTTGGTTGCAGGCACATTCCCAGTTGGGGGTGTGCAGGAGGCAGCTGATCGATGTTTCTCTCTCATCGATGTTTCTAACTTTCTATCCCTCTCCCTTCCTCTCTGTAAAAAATCAATAAAATATATTTTTTTAAAAATCAAAAGATTTTGAAGAACATCACATGTAAAGACTTGCCATAATTAATAGGAAATAATTTCTGAAAAGGAATGAAAGATGAGTCTTGGATCCTGTGCTGTTTTTGAAATCTGAAGTTCTGAGTCAGTTATCAGTCAACAATTGCACATGGGACATAATTTCTGGGCTACAATGTCCCTTCCAGTGTGAAAAATAACAGCCTCTCTGGCCTCTGGGCCCAGTACTCACCATCATCTCAGGGTTTCATCAGACTAACACCTTTTAAATAAATTCCCAGCGTGTAAGACCTCCACTCTCGATCTGCCGCCACATCATAATCTACATGACATTGTGTGCTTCATTGCCCTAAGGCAATCTCTCTCTCTCTCTCTCTCTCTCTCTCTCTCTCTCTCTCTCTTACCCCCATCTTTCCTTACCCTTTCAGTGGACCCTATCAAATTATTATTCCAGAATTCATTAATTCTTCTATATCTTTGGCCTCTTTGAATTTTCCATCCAACTTTTGCTGTATCTGAAACCTGGCTCTTATCTTGAAAAGGTTCTCAGGTTATCTCAAGGGATAGCAGCACCTTATTTTCTCACACCTCATATACATACCCTCAGTGTAGGAAGTAGGACTGATGTTTTCTTGTTCTATGTTACTTTTAGATCATTACTTTTTCATCCTCTAAGGAAGGGAAGGGAAGGGAAGGGAAGGGAAGGGAAGGGAAGGGAAGGGAAGGGAAGGGAAGGGAAGGGAAGGGAAGGGAAGGGAAGGAAAGGAAAGGAAAGGAAAGGAAAGGAAAGGAAAGGAAAGGAAAGGAAAGGAAAGGAAAGGGGAGAGGAAAGGAAAAAAGGAAAGGGGAGAGGAAAGGGAAAAAGGAAAGGGGAGGGAAGGTATGAGAAGAAAAAGACTCTGAGGCTTATATCATTCAATCGCATCAAACTCTCCACCTTTTAAATGCTGCCATCTTCTGAAGTCAGGATCGCTGCCTGTAGCTCTTTAGAAAATTTGATTCCTGGTTTGTAATTTTGATTAACACCATCCTTTTGTGTCACTCTTGGATCACCTGGCCCAATGCTTTGGCCTCTCAGTTCTTCTATCTCTGAATTGCCAATGGGCATATCTTGTTCTGGACTTCTCTATGTCCAAAACAATAATTCAAATATATTCATATTCTTTGACCACTAACCCTTCTCCTTTCAGCTTGGTTTTTAAAATTACCTCTGTTACAACAATTCTTTGACTTCATCATGGTCTCCAGTCTAATGCTCTCTCTATTTCCTTCCAATTTATCTCCCTCTTTCTTCTGTATTTCCCTTCTGAGACCATTTAGACTACATGCTCCATTGTCTCAATAATATTCTTGACAATGCTATAAATGTCATTGCCTTGCTGCTTTATTTATTATTCCCCTCTAAGGAAACCCCAACACTGAATGTGTGTTACTCTATGCTTTCTTGATACCTGTCTCTCAGTAGCTGAGTGCAGTATGAGAAAAATCACACAATAGCCAGATTAACTCCATTGTAAACCCGCAATCACCAGCTTCAAATGACATCTTTAGCACTGCCTAGTAATCTCATCACCTGTATCTGACTTCCCTTGTTCACTCTTATAGTCACTTCAGTGATTGTCATAAATTTTCCATTTTCCTTAAACCACTCTTCTCATCTCTCAAACTCAGCAAATCACCTTTTCATAAAGATACTAGAGGCCTGGTGCATGGATTCATGCACTGGTGGGGTCCCTCAGCCTGGCCTGCACCCTCTCGAAATCTGGGACCCCTTGGGGGATGTCAGACTGAAACCAGCAGTCCAACATCCCCCGAAGGGTGTAGTAGTGTGCAAAGCAACAGGTGGCTGGGAAGGAGCCTGAGCCCAGGATGGGCACCACACAGCTCCCACTCATCTTGGCCCCGCTGTGCCTGCCACCGCTGCCGTGGTAGCGCTGCCCAGTGTCTAGTGCCCGTCGGTCAGCTGAGCGACACTCCCACTGTGGGAGTGCACTGACCACCAGGGGGCAGCTTCTGCATTAAATGTCTGCCCCCTTGTGGTCAATGTTTGTCATGGTAATCAGTTGACCAGTCAACCAGTTGTTCGGTCTCTTAGGCTTTTATATATAAAGATAGAAACTTCACAAAGAACATGGATAGATACCTTTAGAAAGGATTTACTTCATTTCTTAGATATCAAATACCTGTTTACATTTTCAGTCATGTAGCTTTCTTCCTTCTTGAGAAAATTAAAGACCTGTCTCTTTTCCTAGAAACATTTAAATTCTTTATCAACTGTGCTTTGGATTCAGTGCTTTCTTGAATAATAAAAAAAAAAAAGCACACAAAAAAACTTTTGCCACTGATTGTCTTTCCTTTCTGCTGTGTATTCAACATCTCTACCCCTCTATTGAAATTTTCATTGAGTTTCACACACTCTGGCATTAAAATGAAAAATTCTCATCTGTTCTTTTTTAAAATATATTTTTATTGATTTCAAAGAGGTTGAGAGAGGGAGAGAGAGATAGAAACGTTAATGAGAGAGAATCACTAATCAATTGAGCCTGACCTCCTGGCTCATAGGTCAATGCTCAACCACTGAGCCACACTGGCCAGGCCTCATCTGTTCTTTATAGCGCTCAAGCTATTGCTGCAATCTCTCCTTTCCTTCACAGTCAGACTTTTCAAGTTGTCTGAACTTGTTGTATGCTTCATTTATTTACTCCTCAACCTAATTCAACTATCATCTGGCCAAATGAGTTCTCTGAAATTGCTCGCAATAAAGTAACAGATGTCCATAATAATGTTTAACCCAACTAGCAATTTCATCTTATTTGATTCTTCAACAAAATATGTCACCATTAACCACTCTCTCCTCTATGAAATACTTTTATATCTTGATAGATGATAACAGGAGGAGGCTTAGGAATTAAACACAAGAAGCTTCATTGTTTATTGACCTGGGAGAGAAAGATGACATTTTGAATATAGCAGATTAGGCCTATGCCTTGTTGTCTTTTCATCTACTTAAATGTTCATCTTGTTAACACTATCTATATCGACAGCTTCAGTATTCAATGCCCATATGACTAGAAAACTGATACTTTTCCTCTAAGCTCCGAGTACTATATTCAGCTATCTACACATCTCACCCAGGATATTTCAAAAACATTTTGACAAATGTTCAAGTCCAAAAATATTCCCCCAAACCTGGCCATTTTCTATTATTTTAAAATTCAGGACATAGCACCATCGTCCAAGCAATTACTCAAACCAGAAACCTAAGTGTTTTTATTGACATCTCACTTTTCCTCCACACTACAGTCCAAATTCTCATTAATTTCTGTTAATATTATGTCCTAAATATTCCTCAACAATGTCATGTTCTCTGTCAACACCACTACCACTCTACTCCATCAAGAACTCTCCCAGATTAATGCAATGGTCTTCTAACTAGCTGTTGTCTACTCACCCTAACTCCTAATTTGTTCTCCGTGGTAAAACTAGAGTACCTTTTCAAATTTAAAACATTGATAATATTACTCCCCTGCTTGAATATTTCAATGTCTCCCAGATACTCTTAAAATTAAGATAAAAATATACAGCATGGCTCTACCCGGTTTGGCTCAGTGGATAGAGTGTCGGCCTGCTGACTGAAAGGTCCCAGGTTTGATTCCGGTCAAGGGCATGTACCTTGGTTGTGGGTACATCCCCAATAGGAGGTGTGCAGGAGGCAGCTGATCAATGTTTCTCTCCCATCGATGTTTCTAACTCTCTATCCCTCTCCCTTCCTCTCTGTAAAAAATCAATAAAATATAAGAAAAAAATATATACAGCATGTGTAGCCTAGCTCCTACCTATCTCTCTAATTGTATTTCATATTATGTGCCCATAACTTGTTTGTTTTCACTCACACTGACCTTCTTGCAGCCCTTCAGACTGAGCACCACCCTTGAAGCCCAGTTTCTCCATTTTTAAAATATATTCTATTGATTTTTTACAGAGAGGAAGTGAGAGGGATAGAGAGTTAGAAACATCGATGAGAGAGAAACATTGATCAGCTGCCTCCTGCACACCCCCTAGTGGGGATGTGCCCGCAACCAAGGTACATGCCCCTGACCAGAATTGAACCTGGGACCCTTCAGCCTGCAGGCCGACGCTCTATCCACTGAGCCAAACCGGTTAGGGCTCCATCTTTAATCCTCATTGACCCTCTCCTTACCTGACCTCAGCTGCTTAAATGCCTCTATTATTTCTTCATCTTGTCCTCTTCACAGTTGCATTTTATAAGTTTGTTTGTGAAATTATGCAATGATTGTCTCTTTCCCCCCTGTTAGATGACAAATGCCATAAGGGCAAAGACAGATCTGTTTTCTGCTCATTGTTTTATCCCTGAGCTTAGAACAATGGTTAAATAAATATCAAGCAGTCAGTAAATATTGGATGAATCACTGAATTGCCTGAAGTGGATTGAAACTCTCCTAACTCTTGTTTTTTCCCAGAGAATAATTTATGAACCAATGTCCTAGAGCCAGTTCAATGATTCTATGCCCTGTGATTCCATCCCTCATCTCCAAAGGAGGCAGATCCTCTTTCTACACTTACCCACCTGAGAAACATCACCAGACAAGAAGAGAAGTAAGGATAAAGAGTAAAAGGTCAATAGAAGACATGTCCCTTACTCTTCTGTTAAAAATATAAAAGCTTAAAGTTAATTTTACTGTGTACCTAATTCAATGCTCAAACTGTACTCAGGTGCATACCAAGGGACACAAGAGACTATGGCCATAAATTGGGCTATGGACAAGTTGTTTCTCCATCCTGGTGGACAATTTAATGAAAATCCATGCAGGACATAACTTCATCTATTATTCTGGAAATAATGATAAGCTTGAAACAACTTGGCAGTATTTATCCTTATGATATGGTGTGGGACTCTCAGCTTTAATTGTTTGTCTAACATATTTGCAAACTCACATCACATGAATTTAAACTTTGCCAGTCATCACTCCTACTTCATTCTATTATTGATGGTCTGCTTTAGTCTATTTAGCACATTATATTGGATGACATTCCGAAAGAGTAAATGTGCATTTTCTCTAAGCACACACAATAGATTACAGCCCCAATAGCTTTTTAGGCACAAATGTTGACTCTGGTGATTTAACCATGACCCTATCTCTAAATTTGATTATACAGCCTTGTGCACTTTGGTAGAGCAGTAAGTTTCAAGCAGCCAAAAAGAGACAAAATGCTGAAGCTATAACACTCCAGTCTTAGAAGCAGCCATTTCTAGCAGAAATTTCATAGGAAAGGTCTTTAATTTAAAAAGAAAAGACTAAAGCCTAAGTAACAGTGGGTATAAAATGGTGACCTAGCACAACTCCAGGCTGCTGCAAATAGAGGTGTCATGGGATACACGGAGCAATGTAAGTGCCATTATATCTGTGCTGTGATGAATCCTTTTTAACTTTCAATTCTAGCTACCAGTTAATATTCACATGAAAGAAAAGCCCCCAACCAGTGTAAATTGGTACAGTCTTTCTGAGAAGAAGTTAAGCAGTATATATCTAGAGACTTTAAAATATTCTTATGGTTTAACTCAGAATTTCCATTTCTGGAACTTATCCTAACAAAACATTATAGGAGGAATACAGAGATAAAAGTACAGGGATTCTAGTTAACAGATAATTTATAATAGTAAGGAAAACAATTGGAGCAAATGGAGAGTGGTTAAAATAATTATGAAAATGTATATGACAAAATAAATATAATGCCAAAGCCAGTTATTGAAAAACTACAGATTTGAAGACTCTTTAGCAACCTAGTAAAATATTATATAATATTAGAGGCCTGGTGCACGAAAATCATGCGTGGGAGTGGGGGACCCCTTATCCCGGCCTGCATCCTCTCACTGCAATCCGGGAACCCTCGGGGGATGTCCGACTGCCAGCTTAGGCCTGATCCCTGCAGCCGGACACCCAACAATAAACATCCTTCTGGAAATGCAGGACCACACCTTCCTGACTGCTCGCCTGCCTGCCTGCTCAGTGAGCGTCACTGCAACTGCTCACCTGCCTGCCTGCTCAGTGAGCATCACAGCAACCTGCCATTTTGGTCATTTCATCGTAAAGGTCGCTTAAGCTTTTATATATATAAATTCATTTTAAAAATCAAGTTTTAAAAGTATAATTACAACATTAGCTAAATTAAAGCTGAATTATAATATATAAGCACTTAAGATGTCAAACAGGAAAATACCCCAAATATTAAGTGTTTATCTGTGGGCAGTGGAATTATGGGGGATATTTGTTTTCTTAATATATTTTGGCATATTCTCAAAACTTTCTCCAATAAACAATATTATTATTGAATAGTATTACTTTTTAAATAAACAGGAAGAGTCAAGTTTTATAAATCTCTTCACCAACCCAACAAGTCTCTGAATCAGCTAAGAAACATGCAGCATAACCAGAGAGGAGCCCGAGGCTGTAGCAATGGGGATATACTGCCAGAAAAAAAGATAAGGCCCTGGGTCAAGGAAGAGACACAGCTTTATTCATTCAAACTTGCCTATTAAAAACGTAAGAAGTACCAGGTATTGTGGGTACAATAGCAAACAAAGCAGACGGGTGCATGTCCAGGAAAGTACAATTCCACTGCCTAATATAGATAGAATGATGAAGCATACGAGCAGGAGAGAAACGATAGATAAATTAGAAAGAAGACAAAATGAGGACAATATGCCCTCCCCAACCCTGGCCTTATCTGGCTATGATTTCATGAATTCGTATTGAGAAATGACTGGAAGTTACTATCGGAGCTCCACTGTTTATTATCTGTCAGCATGCTGCACATTAAATGCATACAACGTGTACAGAGTTCATTGTTCAGCGCTAGTTCAGCCAATCTCATTTAGTTATCTTGATGAAGTTCATAATAGAAGAACCCTTGGATCTTATTGTAGATGGAATTCAAGCACCTATTTCAATCATCACTATGGTTATGATTCCAGTGCTTAAAATGCATAAACCAGATAAACTGCCCTTCTTTGTTACTGAACGGCAATTTCTCTCTGGGTATGCCGAATATAGCAGTAATTGCATGCTTAACAAAAAGATTTTTGAATCTATCGACTGCTTTATTTTTTAATCTGCTTACTGCTTAAATATTGATGAAGTTATGGCGGTGTTCCCTAGAGGAAATTGAGCTTGGCAACCTTCTGAAAAATCTCTAAAATAGGTTATTTCTAACTGAACTTTTAAAACTAAAACTATATTTATGTTTTCAAACATAAAGAGTATTAAAGTTAAAAAACACATGTTTCCTAGAGAAATTTAAACATTTCCTAAAGACCCTCAAAAGTTAGTATTAATAAAAATTACCATCGCCTGTTATTTATCCTTGCTCCTAATAGTCTAAATACTTATATAACTGGTGAAAGAGAAATGCAAATCAAAACAACAATGAGGCAATTTGATTTTTAAAGGGGCAATTCGAGAATGAGTTAACAGTGAATTTTTGCATTTCTTATGGTTCTAAGGGCCTCATATAGAGTATATAATTATATATTGTGACATATTTATGCATTTCAGTTCTCTATTATATGGTTTGAAACTGTATTTGCTATTTTTTAAATATCACTTCATATTAGTTTTTTTTTTTTTTTTTTAACAATTTCATAGTGAGTTCTTCCTCAATACTTCAACTGTCCTTTCGGTTTTTTATTTTTCTCTTTCATGGATGCCATGTTCTTTGGAAGCTTGTTTAGACCACATTAATGGCCTTTTAGGCTTCCTCCATGTGAATAGGAGTTTACTTTTTGAATAATAAGAATTATATGTCATGCGGGGGTGGGGGGCATCAGCATTTTAGAGATGCTTAGGTAGGGCATGGCCAAAAAAAAGGTTGGGAACCACTACTCTAGCTGTATGGCCAATGGTCAGTAGACCATTTATTCTGCCAATTCTCTCCAAATGCAACTGATAATTCATTACCTTTGTGTAATGAAAATGTTTCCTCTTTAGTTTTTAATGTAAGTGCTTCCAGAATATAACACAGATGCACAGTCAAGTTAACTTTCAAAAATTGAAGATATATTTGGGCAGAAGGTATTTTGAACATGCTGGGAGGTTATAGAGGATGGGAGGCGGGGTGGAAGTGATTATCATTTACTAGTGATGAGGCAAGGAGTTAGGGCTTTTCAAAATTACCAGTTCCTCAAGATGATAAAAGCTTGAATAGATCTTTACTCCCCTTAGAGCCATATATATATATATATATATTAGAACTGCAAAAATTCACTGCTAACTCATTCTCAAATTGCCCTTGTTTTGGGGGAATGGACTGGGAAACAGGTGGTTGTATTTTGCCTACACCTTCTGACTCCTTCAAAGGGGTGGGGATTGTAACCTAATTTTATAAACTTTCCTGGATCAGAAATGAATCAATCTGTTAACCTCAAAATTCTCCTAAATTTTATGGGATGGATGTAATAGTTAGGCTCTTCTTTTCTCTAATAACAACATAAAACAGTACGCTACAACGTGAGAGAAAATTCTCACCGGAAAACCTTAATATTTAAATGGTTCATTTGTTACAAGATGTAAAATATATCTTGCAGGAAATATGCATAATAATCTTAGTGTGACTAATTCTGGAATCATAGATGACATTACCATTTGTTAATTCCATTTGTATCCAGAGAGAGAAAAAAAGTCATTCATGGGATGGCAAGTGTTAGAAACTTTAGCCCTGTAAAAGAGCATTTTACCAACGCCCTCCTGAAATCATCTGGCTTAGATGATATTTGATCGTACACTAGGAAGTGGGGTACAGTAAGCAATCACTTATGTGATAGGATGTCAATAGGACTAAAAAGAGCTGTTTTAATGCCTAAAATCCCTATCTCATTCCAATGAGTGAAGTGTGTATCTTACATTATACTTTTGTTCAATTACTTATTTCCCACTGCATGTTTTTGTCTTCATTATATCCTAATAATTCTGGATTGTAATTAATGAACCATCAGAAGATTCAAGTTATGATTTCATTACTAAGGACATAGATGGTAAGACCAATGTGGTCTTTCTCTTAGTACAGGACTGATAAGAAGTATGTAATTTGAAGCTTGTCAGCTGGATAATTCTAAACTTAATTACCCTCATCTGTAAATTAGAACTTAAAAAAACACATCAAAAAGCCTATATGGAAGGTTGTTCAAAGATTAAACAGAATAATCTACATAAAGACAGAACTTACAGAATCAGTATTAAATATTATCACATAGAGAAAAGCAAGTTCATTTAAAAATCAATATATTTCTGCTTCTCTATGATTCATCGAGACATTAGAAAAAAGAGCTTATAGCTTAGAATTTCATACATATTCAAGATAAGGAACAAAAAACACCTATAAATAAGTGTTGTTGTTTTTTGTTCTATGCTTTCTAGGGAGAGCACAGCCAACAAGCCATGTCACTTCTCAGCTCTTTTGTTTTCTTATCCATTAAATGTATGGATATGTGAACTAAGTTTTCAAAATTTTTTATTATTTTAGTTGATGAGATACCATTCATTCAAATGAAAACTTCCCAGAAACTCAACTAATAAAAATATATAAAACTGAAGCTGTTTAGTTGGGCTTGGGTTAGGAGCAGAACTTCCCCTAACCTACTAGACCAGAGTAAAATGTAACTTACTTCTGTTACTATTCTATAATCCTATATACCAATTTAATGATTTTCAAAACCATATAGACAAAGATCAAAGGCAACTTCTGATAAATAAAGTGATAAATCAAGAAGGAAATTTTAACAGTAACATTATTTGCTTACTGGCTTTTCCCCTCTATTTTACAACTGGATCTTAAAGAAATAGGTCTGAATTTCCTATTGCAAAACTCTCCCACAAACCCTATTTCATCAACAATTGAAGAGTGCAGCATTGTGGAATGAGATAGAGCATTTTTAAGTGTTGAAATTATGGCTAAATAATAATAGTAGCTAATTAAAACTGCGGAACTAGTTATTTACCAAGCAGAAAAGTCTAAGCACTTTATATGGTGTAGCCCATTTAATTCCCAATATTATGGAATAAACTACTTTTTATGATATCCTACTTTGCAAATGAGAAAACATAAAAAAATATTAAGTAATTTGATCAAGGTCCTATAGTTTAGCAAATAAAGCCACTGGGATTTGAACCTATAGAGTATGAAACTATATTACTGTGGCCTTTAAAATATCCCAAAGACCGTATACAATGTTGAGAAATAAAAAGAGAAAAAACCCATAGAGGCACACATGGATAATGTAAATTCATGTACAGCTTTACATATATAAAAGGCTAATATGCAAAGTGTCCCCTTGGGAGTTTGACCGTGAGACTGGGAGTTTGACCACTTGCTATGACGTGCGCTGACCACCAGGGGGCGGCGCAGAATGAAGGAAGGCCCTGGCCAGCAGCCAGAAGGAAGGCCCTGGCTGGCAGCTGGAAGGCCCCAATTGGCCCTGATCACTGGCCAGGCCTAGGGGCCCAACCAGTGCAGAAATGTCGTGCACCAGGCCTCTAGTCTATAATAATAAAAGTGCAATATGCTAATTAGACCGGACATCCTTCTGGATGACCTTCTGGACGAAGTGGAGGCTGCAAGGGAAGCCTGGGTCCTGGGTGCCAGAGGGAAGCTGGTGCTGGCAGTTAGAGGAAGGAAGACCTACTCTTGCACAAATTTTGTGCATCGGGCCTCTAGTATAAATAAAATATACTAAGCTCCATTGAGCATAGAGAATTTATTAGCTAGTGATTAGTAGGGTAAAAACCTTCATTGTCCTTCCATGATATTTCATATTTATTACTACTTTATTTTCACCATTCAGTTTGTTAAAGTAATTTTTTTAAAAAAGAAACAAAATATTTAACTGTAACTTTTGGTAACAAAGCAGATTAATACAAATTATAAAAAATATAAGGACCCTTTTGAAGAAAAAAGTTGGACAAAGTGTGAGATGTCCTGTGGGTAACCCTTTATTTCCTACACGAAGTCCATATACAAGCTCCAGAGCTTCTGCCCTGGGTCTCTCCCTCCTTTGCAGGAAAGGGGATGATCTTGGTTGTTTTCCCTTGAAGAGGGGGCTACTCTCCTTTCTTTTGAGAACATCCCCATCTTGTGGAATCTCCAACACCCCGAGGGCCCGTCCAGTGGAAATTTCCATCCACTTTGGAGCCTCGAGGCTGCAGATTCCTCAGACAAGTCCAACCCCAGATGCTCTGGGGCCAAATCCCCAAATCCAAAAGGATGTCTACACACTTTGAGCACCAGCGCCCAGACCGCCTCAACCTGGAGTGGTTCGGATGGCTCCCAATGTCCCTTTGAAGTCTTATCTTCCGCGTGTTCTGATTACTTAGGTTTCCCAGCAGGAAGGCTGTTTTGCTAAATGAATGCGCAGGAGATGCGAGGGGAGATTAATGTCCTCCCTGGCTTCTGTGGCAGATGTTTGTCTGTTTAAACACTCCGGGCTCCCGGGCTCCCAGCCTAAGTGCCCCAACCTGAGACTCAAGGTTGTCAAACCGAGAGCACGAGGCACCGCCTGACGGCTGGCCCGCCTTCCTCCTGGCCGCTCGCTATTGTGTGCGTTGCAGGGCCTGCTCTGTATAAAGGCACTGCATTCACAGCGCGGGAGGCTTAGTCGTCGGGCCCCCGCCAGGAGCGACCTGAGGTTATCCAAGGGATAATGAGTTCCTATCTGAAAAATAAAGGGAGGAAATAATTCGAAACCTTCGGAGCGACGAGGAGGAATGATTTCATTTCTGATACATCCAGTTCAAGTTGTTTATAATCCGAAGACAGCCCATCCATTAAGCATCCACCACTTCAGAACTTGGGAATGAGAGCGGCTGGCTTCCTTGTTCAGAACTCCTGGGGCACACAGGCGAGAGATGTTCCAGGGCATCATTTTAAAGAAGAAACCAGGACTCCTTAGTCATGAAATCATTCCTGGAGGAGAAAAATCATCCGGTTTAAAAATATGAAACAGGAGAGAAGAACGAAAGCATCCTCAACCCATATTTTAAATGTATTATTTACTATCACACACTGAATATACGTAATATATATAGAAACTGTAAAGCAAATAAAATCATGAATGATCCCCTAATTTACTTGAGTATCACCTATAACTCTAGGTAGTATTCAAAGTACCCCTGAGGTTCTTTCATATCCCATCTCTTGCCTCCCACATCACCACCCAGAATTAACTAATAGCCTGAATTTTATGTTTCTCATTCTAAACATTCATGTTCAGGACCACAATCCCTTATGTTTCAGATTCAGAGTTTTTTGTTTTGTTTTTCAGAAAAATTATATAGGCCATATCTTGTGTGTTATGAACACTTCTAACAGAATCTAGAGAGAATTCTGTAGTGAATTCTCCGAATTAAAATGGGTGAATTCTTTATAATATCTGTTATAAAGAACCACTACAAATAGTCTCATGTCTGTTTTTGCCATCAAATGAGTTTGCATATGAAAATAAGCTTTCATATTTCATGGCTGTATGGATTTTGCAATTGCAGTTGAAGGAGCTTATGTCTATAGTTAATTGTATCAAACTTTTCTCATCTAGTTCATCCTTTTTGTATTTTGTTTAAGAAACATTTTTTTACCATGAAATCATAAAGATGTTCTTTTAAAATGTTTTTTCTTATTCGTGAAGTTTTCCTGACATATTTCACTTATTCAAAAACAATATTTCTGTATGTTATGAGAGAGGACTCTAAGATTTCTTTTTCCTTACAAGTAAGTAATTATCACTTATATTTTTCAGACACCATTTTGGTTATATATTTTATTTCCTTTAAGAGGTCTATTTCTAGGCTGGCTATTCCAAGGATCAATTTTTATCTTTGCACAAATACCACGCTCTCTTAATTAGCTTAGCTTAATAGATCTGGTAGCTGGCACTGCAATTCTCTTAACCTTATTCTTATTCATCAGGAGTATTTTGACACTTCATGACCCCTTGATCTTCTATTCAAATATTATCATAAGCTAGTCAGGTTCCTCAAAATCCCCTTGTGGGAGTTTGATTGGATTTGCCCTGAAACTCTCATTTAATTTAGAGAAAACTGACATCTTAGTAATATTGATTCTTCCTAATCTTGAATATGGTAATATTTACATATTTATATTTTTCAAAATTATTTTCAATAAGGTTTTATAATTTTCTTCATACTGGCATTTCACAAGCAGAGTGAGGCAAAAGCAGGTGTATAGTTGTGAGTATGTGAAACTCAGAGTTAATTCTTACATTATTATTAAGTAATTATTGTATTATTTTCCATATAAACAACTGTAAACCTACTTTTGCCTCACCCTGTATATTATTGCACTTATTCTAGCATACTTTATAAATTTGAAAATAATGTCATTTTAAAAAAGGTACTTCCTCTATTTGTTGCTGGTATTGAGAAATGCAGTTGATTTTTGTATTTGATCTCATATCTAGTTACTTTTATAATTTTTATTATTAATTTTAATAAACTATATTTGTTTGTATTTTCTACACAATTCTCTGTTGGTTTGTTCATTTGCTTTTTCTTTCACATTGTAATTCCTTCCTCTCTTTGTTTGGAAGTTGTACATTCTATATTTTTAATAAATACTCTTGAAATTTTATTATGCATATTATACAAAATCTAAAGTCAATATTGCATATTTTCTTCTAAAAACACAAGGACATCAGCATAATTTTATTTCAATCACTCCTTCATAACATATATGCTATTTTTTTCTAGTAGGGTACATATATCTTTTTTTAACTCACAAATTAGACATTATTAAAATTAATATTTTATACAGGTTATTTTTGTCTAGAAACTTTTGTATCTTTTATTAGATTTCTTAAATAGCTTCTCTTTCCTTGCTTACTATTCTTCCTCAAAACTCAGGCCTTTTACCTTTTTCCCCCTAAAATATAGCCTTTATAAGTAAAGTTCTTTTGATGGTATATTCTGCCATTGTTTATTTATTTTGAATATAACATTTTACCCATATTTTTTAAACCTAGTTTTGATAAGTACATAGTTAATTTTCCCCGGCATATTGAAGATATTATTCTATTATCTATTCTTGCTATCAGAGAGTCTACTATTGGTCTAATTACTTGACTATTATCTATTATTACTATCAAAGAGTCTATTGTTAGTCTAGTTGTTAGCTCTTTATGCATAATATGTATTCAACCCTGGCTATTATCAAGATCTATTCTCTGTCACTAATATTCTACAATTTCACCAACATTTTATGCCATATGGATTTATTTTTATTTATCCTGCTTGGAACATAATCAGATTCCCATATTAGTGGATTTCTGAATTTTATCAAGTCTTAAAAAATTTTTAGCCTTTATGTTTTTAAATGATTTCTCAGATTCAATGTATGTTCTTTTTATTCTGCCTTCCTTAACAATGAGACTTTTATATTTTTCATTTCCTCATTTATCGGTGCTGTTTTTTGGGGAGCTTATATAGATTTGTATTTTATCTTAGTTATTTCCTCTTTAATGGAATTAACTCTGTGGTTAAAATACCTGTTGAGCTTTTAATTTCAACATTTACTTTTTTTATATTTAGAGGTTTTATTTGGATCATTTTCAAATATTCCTTGCTATTTTATATATTCTGTTTCTTGCTCCATTTTTATCTTATATTTTACATTTAAAAGGTTTATGATTATATATTCCTTATTTTAAAATGATAATATTTCAAGTCCTTGGAGATATATATATATATATATATATATATATATATATATATATATATATAGTTTGTTGCTTGCTGTCCTTCCAACTCTCATTCAAGTTTCTTTGGAATCCTATATAACTAGTATGGGTACACTTGTATCCAGAGGATTTCTACTTACTTCTTACTTCCGCTGAGAATCAGAAGTTACTACTAAGCTAGGACACTTTATCCCACTTTGAGGGTCCTAAGTTAATATGAGAATCTCAGATTCACCTCTTCTACCATGGTGCTCACACAAGGCTTATTCTCCATTCACAAAACTGACTTCAGCCTGAACACCCCCAAATTTCACCTCTGGGTTTTGTGCTCTGTTTTACATTTAGCTCTCTACTCTTTTTGTTTTAATTTTTCAATTGTCATTTTGTTGTATTGACTTGTCATATTAATCTCCCTTACTGCATGAGAAATAATCTATTAAAAATTCTGTTTGTGTAATTATTGCAGTACCTAAATATATTGTAAAGGGTAAGACTTCAAATATATAATGACCTATACTGTCTCAAAACATTTTCACTAACCTTCGAAACAAATTTGTCAAGGATGATGCTGCATTAACACAACATCGGGTAAGAAAGTTGAATCTCAAGTGAGTTATTATTCTAAGGACACAGAATGCCAAGAGTAAACATTTGTCAAGGCTGGAACTTTGGGAATAAAACAGGATTTATGCACTGTAGGACTCTGACCCAAAGAATCTATCATTGCATGTGACATTCTTATCAAATCAATATTTTGTTTGAATGAAACAAATTTTATTCAAATAAATATTATTTTAACATTTTTTGTTGTTATACCTGCAACATTTAAAAATTATTTAAAAGTTTTCTAACTTACCATTTAAAAGTTCCTCAAATGTTCCAAAGTTTGGCCAAATGCATCAACAGGCATTAGGATTTAGTAAAAGTTTTAGTTTAAAAATTATTTTGAGCTCTAACTTCACAGAGACTGAGATAACAAAAAAGCTGACATTTTTCTCCTGAATAAGTCAGTGATTCAGAGTAAATGATTTTGAAGCCAAAGAGGGATTTCAATTTCTATATGGAAGCCTTAACCATAACTTCTCTGGGGAAGTTTCCAAGTCTGTGAAATAATACTTTAAAATAAATACTTGCAAATCCATAGCACTATTCATGTGAGTCTAAGCATCATTAAGCCTTAGATGACATATTCCATCTTACAGACAGTGATATAGAAACACAGAAGCATTAAGTGACTTTGGCAATGCCACAAAAGGTCAACCAAAGCTGAGTCACTGGCAATATATCTCAGAAGTATCTAAAAGGAGAATTGGTTCCAGGAAATTCTCAGGCTTAAGAGATTCTGCAATATCTTAGGATGGTGGGTCTCAGTGACATTACCTGGGAACTTTGATAGAAATGTGAATTCTCTGGTCCTACCTCATACCTACAAAGTCAGAAACTCAGGGTGGAGCCAAGCAATGTTTCCACAAGCCCTTCAAGTCATCCTAGTACACCCTAACGTGTGAGAGCTACTACTGTAGACAAAAATATAGACAAAAGACATGATCTTACTCTTCCTACCTCCCTGGACCAGTGGCCAGTGGCAATGACTTTCAGAAAGGAGAGGAGAGGCCGAGATCACAGATTGCAGGCCCACAAATGCCACCAGGATGATTCTCCATGGGGATTCTTTGTTGTCCTGGTCCTTCACCTTGATTTCAGGCCAGAATAGACTGTCTTCTTTTCTGAGGCACATAATTTGTTGCTAACAATAAAATAATGAATTTTTTAAAGTATTAAATTCATATAAACAGTAATACATTTAAGAATAACCTTATAAAAATGTCCCACTATATCATGTATATTCCATCTCTCTAAATTCAAGAAAAATATGTGGTGTTATAGCTAGAGTGCTACCAACTTGTCTACAACCTCAAGTTGTATCATCTATGCTAGAATCGACAGTGAGAAACCATTAACAAAGCATGTGCTGATAGTTTTGGAGATTCAAGGTTATTGGAGTATCACACTTCTCAAATATTCTATTTACATCTGTAGAATCACTTTATGTTAAGTACAATTACATATGCTAGGCTAACAACCTCCCATGATCTTCTAATTTGAAATAAGATGAGTGATCAGTATGAAACAGCAAGTATGGAAGGAAACAAGCAAGTCATGACCTGGAAGAAGCTAAGTAACGTTTTATTTAGCATGGGGGATAGGGAGCAGAGCTAGAAGAAAGCAAGATTATGTCTTGTATACCTTTGCCTACAGCAGTAGCTCTCAAACTTTAGGTCAGTGGTTCTCAACCTGTGGGTTGCGACCCCTTTGGGGGTCAAACGACCCTTTCACAGGGGTCGCCTAAGACCATCGGAAAACATATACATAATTACATATTGTTTTTGTGATTAATCACTATGCTTTAATTATGTTCAATTTGTAACAATGAAATTGGGGGTCACCACAACATGAGGAACTGTATTAAAGGGTCGAGGCATAAGGAAGGTTGAGAACCACTGCTCTAGGTGCACCAAAATGACCTGAAGGGCTTGCTTTCCTTTCTTCTGTCCCAGCCACGCCGTGTATCTCTGAACCAGCATGTGACATAAGGAGTTTAGATGCATTTCAGAAATTGAAGAGTATCCTATTAGGGGGTCCCACTTGATAGGCATCTGTAGCCAAGGAAGATGGTTGACATTGGCAAAGACTCTGGGAGACTAAGTTAGGGGTCAGGAGTATAGGAAATCCCGCATGAGTGTGGATTCACCCCCAGGGCAACATGAGGACTGAAGGATAGCTGAATCTAAACAGTGTAAGAAAAATAGGGTAAACTGGTCAGAGATCAAATATCAAAATAGTAAAAATCTAAGCTGTTAATGTAAGAAACAGAAAATTTGTCCAAGCCAAGATATGGGAAATAAGATTCTAATCCAGCTATTATAGAAGGGCAGAGAGCTCAGCAGAGGATCCAAATGAACACAATGAAGATATTAAGTATTATTGTCTATAGAGGGAAGGAGAGAAAAGATAGTGACTGTAAACAAAAGGAATCAAATTTTGACTACTCTCACATCTGATTCTCTTTGTCTCCGTATTCTCAACTACAAAGATGGTTCCTGTATCTTTCAACTTTTCCCAGATCCTGCATTACAATAGACTACAGAGTCAAAAACTAAATTATAATATTAAGCTCATTCATAAAATTGATTCACTCATTTTTGACTAAGTTTTAAAATATGAAATAAAAAATGCATCCACAAAATCAAATACCCATCTGTGTTTCTAGGTAGAAAATGGAAAGAGGCCAAATAGTTTTAACCAAAGGTCATTTGTTTTTAAAAGGGTGTAGTAAACTTGGCCATAGACCAGTATCTGCAAATTGTAAGGGACTATTTTACATAATAACAGAATATTGTATAAGACTGGCCTCATGGAAGAGATTGGCAGTTTGGTTCAAATGCATGGTCTGCATTTCCTAGTTTTAGGAGTGATTTTAAAGTGTATACTGTCACATCCATATGCAAATAAATGTTAAGTGCCAATAGCTTTTTCTTCATCTACAGCTTTTTTTCTTTAGTTTAAAACAGGGTCTGAAGATGTACCCAAATCCTGGAAATTAACAAACTGATACCATATTAACATCCCAGGTTCTCTTCCAATCAAGTGACAATTTTTTCATTTCAGTTCCATACCCAGAAGTCAAAATAATAATATTTATAAAATCCCCAGGAGTGTTGAAAAATAGTATATAAACAAACAAAGAAGGCTCTCAAGTTAAAAGCAAATTAATTGGTGTAGTTTTTGTAGAATTTGATTCTTCACATTCCTAGGGAAAGGAGGTTGGGAAAGGGACCTTTTGGAATTCTTGGAGAACGGTTTCTTCCCACAGCTGGCTGTGAAGAGCACCGGTAATTCCCAAGGTATTCAGCAATCTACACTGCAAAGAAAAATCTCTGCCCCCTGCAAACAAATGAGCAACACAATGGTATATGTGAGAAAACAAAAATGGCCCAGGTGGAATTGAATATGGAGAAATAAATGTAAATCTTCATGTCCTTATTTAAATTATATAACAATTGAGTTTCCCTTTCCACATCGTTAACAGAAAAACTATATTGATAAGGTAGAGATAAAAAAATTTCAAAACTTGACACATTCTTACAAAAACAGTCTTACAAACTGCAATTAACAGGCATTTTTCACACCTGATGTAATAATATTTCTCCAACTTTATGTGAAGAAACAAGAAGCAAAGAATTTCTTCTTTTCATGAATCAATAAAATCCTACAGTTATATTTTATGTGCCTATAAAATGTTTATGTATATTTTATTGATTTTTTTCTCTTTTCTTTTCATTGTTACTGTTTCTGTTTAATACTTTCTGCTAACAAGACATCTGGATCTGGGGTTTCATTAATTGGCCAGCAGCTATGCACCAAAGCACATATGAGGTAAATTCCCTTACTTTTAAAATCACAATCTTGGAAGAAAATTTATTTTCTAACTTAGAAACCCTTTCCCAGAGCTTAAAAAAAAAAGAATGGCTTTTTTTTCCCATCTTTTAGAAAAAGGTTCTAATATGTCTTCAGAATTTTTGAAAGCTTGTCATCGTTCCATGTAACGACAGCCCAATTATCTATGGAGACATCATTAACCTTTTCTTTGGCTGAATAGAGATTCCCTGTCAGAATCTAATACTAAGAGAGCTAGTCACCAGCTTCAAAAGCTTTGCACTTTATGGTTACAGATACAATGATATGTGTTTTAAAAATGCATTTATTTTTCTGAAATGTATTGAAATATATAAACAACCAGTTATATCTCTGTGTTGTTAAGCAATGGCAAGCAAAAAAAAAAAAAAAAAAAAGCAACAAAGACTTTATTCAAGCTATTGCACCAGGGGGGAGAGAAGGAACTCAATTCTGAAGGAAGAGTTCAGAATGGGAGGGTGTTTATGTGCTGGGTTGTTAGCCGAGGTTGATCAGTGTGACGTGTGGCCCACACTCATGTATTCCTGACTTGGCACATGTTTTTCTCTGTGATTAGGCCATCTGGGTCCGCTAGTTGGCACCCAAATCAGTTAGGTTTCTCCTCTCCCACAGGGACTGGGAGACAGGAGTGGTATGGCCTTTGATGTGTATGTTTCAAAACATGGCTCCCTGTTCCTTAAGAAAGATGTTTCCTGGGCTGTAAAACTGGCAAGCGGCTGGGAAAAGACTGACATCATTTCAAAGGAGGCAGGGAAAGCCTTTATCATAACAAGTTTCCTCAAGTAAATGTTTGAAGAAAAGGGAGCTCAGGGACCAGGCATCAGGAAGACTCTAATGCTTAGGCAAGCTGTGTGTGTGTGGGGGGGGGGGGGGGGGCGGGGGGGGGGGAGACTCAAGTACATCTTGATCAGTAAAAAAAAAAAGGGGGGGGTGGAATCTGACACTGAAAAAGTTACTTTTGAACAGGATTATGAAAGAAGAAAGGCACACAGCCTCATCAAAAGGAACAGGAAGTGTTCCGAGGCTCAGATGCGCCTCTGCCAGGAGCAGCTGACAAGTTTCACCGAAGGACTGGCAGGCGGAGGGGGGGTGGGGGGCGAGCAGAAAGCCCGCACTGGGCTGTGGATGGCCATTAGCTCCAGGAAACCAGAGGCTGAAGGGCCTTGACACCTGTGCTGAAGAGCGTGCATTTGGCAAGGTAATCAGGCGTTGGCACAGGCCGCTGCGAGGCGAGTCATGCAATCAGCCTGCGGCTGGAGGAAGATGACTGTGACAGCTGCGAGGGATCTGAGGGCGGAAGGCCAGTAAGGAAGTCATTATCGCCCTGCCTGGACCAGCCGAGGGCTCGTGTCCACGCGCACTCCCACTCTGTCCCCTTTTTCTTTCCCGAAGCACTTTTCCTGTCTCTCTCCTTAATTATCTTTTCACACTCTGGTCCCTGTGACCATTTTTTTAAAAAAAAAAACAACCCAATGGCCCTTCTTGTTCCTTTGAAACCTCTCCGCAAGGCACTTCAGCTATGAGATGTAAGATGTCTTGAAATCGTCAGATCCTTGAGGCGGAGGATGCAAAGCCGGAGTGAAGCTGGCTTCTTCAGTTGGCTTGATCCTAAGACCCAACCTGGGATGGTTTTTCAAATGCCGCGTGTTTAATGCACTTGGAACTCCTGAAAATACGAATTCCTGGGCGCCGCTCCAAACCCCCCTGAAGCAGTGTTTTCCGGGGGAGAGGGAGGGCAATGTGATTTTTAAAGAGTGGCAGTTTGGGGAAATGTGCTAAGAAATCGCCTGGAGAGGCAATGACAGGAGAGAGACTGTATGGAAGAAGTGAGCTTTTCATGAGTTGATTTTTAAAAATATATTTTATTGATTTTTTACAGAGAGGAAGGAAGAGGGATAGAGAGTTAGAAACATCGATGAGAGAGAAACATCAATCAGCTGCCTCCTGCACACCTCCTACTGGGGATGTGCCCGTAACCAAGGTATATGCCCTTGACCGGAATCGAACCTGGGACCTTTCAGTCCACAGGCCGATGCTCTATCCACTGAGCCAAACCGGCTGGGCTCATGGGTTGATTTTGTTTAAAGATGCTTGTATTGATTTCAGAGAGATGAGGGAGAGGGAGAGAGAGCTAGAGATATTAATAATGAGAGAGAATCATCTATTGGCTGCCTCCTGCACCCCAAGCCCCCAAATCAAGCCCGCAGTCCGCAATCCCAGCATGCACCAGGAATCCAACGGTGACCTCTTGGTTCATAGGTCCACGCTCACCCACTGCACCACACCAGCCGTGCTGGTGATGATATTTAAGCGATTTTCCTGTTTTGATTCTGGATGCTAACAGTACTTTAGGCTAGTGGTAGATGCCTAATGAATGATGTTACCTGAAAGACGTAGGTTCCTGCCAATCAATGGGTTGAGGGAATGAATGAAATCAGAAAAGAGGAATCTGCAGAAGTGTGAGCAAGACTACAGGCACAGCGTCCACACTGGAGGTGGGATGGAGGCTGACATGACACCGAGGCCCTGACACAGCACTGAAGTACTTTAAGATGAACTTGTGTGTCTCTTTAGCTCTATCCCCGGTAGAGGATAAACATCTGGATGAGAAAAGGAACATCACAATGCCATCCTGATGCTGCCAGGTTACACAGCTGCACACCAAACGAATCAACACTGAAGATAATCCTTTAAAACTGAACAAATGTGAAACAAAGCGTCTTGAAGGAATAAGATTTAACTAGCAGGATTGTTTGAATCAGCCCAATTTCCCCCACTCAGAAGAGCCATCCAAATATCTATTTGGGGGCTTTCATGAAAACAAGTTGAAGGCATCTAAAGGAAAAGCTGAAGGAAGCACTTGGAGTCACATAACACAGTGACAGTCTGGTGTCATTGGAACTTTTCTACTAGAAAGCTTACCACCCAGTTTTGCCTACACCACTGGTAGCTGAGCAGAGAGCTGGACAGAAAAGGGTATCCATTTTGATCTGGGATTTAAAGTTTGGACAGGAAACAAGATGATAACAACTCTCACCAGCGTCTATCACCTGCTGGCCAACTCTGGCAGGACTCAGAGCTCATCTGATTGTTCATAGATCCTACTTGTCAAAGTGACTATTTTCCTTCTCCAGCTGGTCCAGATGTTGCCCTGCTGAAGTTGAGTGCTTTCCTCTTTTCAAAGTGCTGTCTTCTTTTGGTCAGGACCCTTACCTAATTTTCAAACAGAAACAAAATAATGAGCCGTCTCCACAGAGCTTTCTGTGTCATAAGTTCTTATTCTCGAAGCACGAGGGGAATTATGTATGCAAGATTCATGTGTCGGAGTGACAGGTCCTGTGCTCACAATAGCCCATCCGGTCCCACAGTGGAGACCTCTTAGGATATTTAATTTGGTTTTCAAATACAATGGAAAAATTGAAGGGTTTTCTTCCCCCTCGAATTTTCTTTTTTCAATAAAACTTTTCTTTGGAAAAAAACAGAAAAAGAAAACCAATGGGTAGGAAGAACAAACAGCACAGAAGAAATGAGAGCGAAAGCTAGGCATAGAAGTCCCAATACGTATAGACACCTTTGAGAAGAGGTTTTTATTCCCAGCTTTATTAAAATATAGTTGACATATAACATTGTGTAAATTTAAGAGGTATATCTTGCAAAATGATTACCCAAGTAGCGTTAGTTAACACCTCCATCACCTCACATAATTACAACTTCTTTTTTTGTGGTGAGAGCATTTAAGATCTATTCTCTTCGCAATTTTCAAGGATACAATACAGTATTATTAACTATAATCACCATGCTGCACATTAGATCCCCAGAACTTATTGAACTTATTCATCTTTTTAAAAAATTTCAGCTTTCTTGAGGTATAATTGACATATACAATTATAAGATATTTAAAGGGTACATTGTGGTGATTTGTTGTGCGAACACATTGTGAAAGGATTCCCCCCATCTAGTTAATTAACACATTCATCACCTCACATATCTATCTTCTATTTTATTTTTTTGGTGAGAACATTAAATTCTACTTTCTTAGCAAATTTTAATTATATACTACAGTGTTATCAACTATAATCATCATGTTATACATTAGATCCTCAGACCTTATTTATCTTATAATTGAAAGTGTGCACCCTTTCACTAACCTCTCCATTTCCGCACCCCCTGGTAACCATCATTCTAGTTCCTGTTTCTTTGAGTCTGACTCTTTTTCTTCTTGTTTTGTTTTTTTAAGATTCCACATAGAAGTGATTCCATGCAGTGTTTGTCTTTCTCTGGCTTATTGCACTTAGCATGATGCCCTCGAGATCCATTCACGTTGGCCCAAACAATAGGACTTTCTTTTTTTAAGGTTGACTAATAATTTCCCATTTTATATACAAAAGATTTTGAAGGCATTTGAGTATAGATGCAACAGAAAAAGAAGGAAATAATAAGGTATTATTAAGAATGGTGAAGGGGAGAAAAGTGTGTATGTCTATTGCATAGAAAGCTATTTTATCACAATAATAACTTCTGACTCCTTTAAGCATTCCGTGTGCTCTTTCTTCAGTACCTTAATGCTAACAGCTGGTAATGCTAATCTAGAAGATAGACTTTGCTATGCCTATTCTTATTACTATAATTAAAAATATTAAATTTGTTTTAACTTATTAAGCAAGTAAATTATTAAACAAAATATAATATCAATAATTAATATTTGCCTTATTAAAACAAATGTAATATTTGATTATGATATTTATAAATAAGTCACTAAATATCTTGATTTAAAAACATATTTTTTATTGAATTTATTGGGGAAACATTCGTTAGTAAAATTATATAGATCTGAAGTGTATAATTCTAGAATATACCATCTGTATATTGTATTATGTGTTCACCACCTCGAGTCAAGTCTCCTTCCATTAAAGTTATAAGCAAACTTAAATTGAAAATGACAAACTATTTTAAAAATTAAAATGCACATATTCTAAATATAGAATGAGCTGTTACAAATAAATAAGAAATATTATTAACATCCTAAGTGAAATATAAGTATAAGCAGGTAATACTCAGAAGAGCCGAAACTGGTTTGGCTCAGTGGATAGAGCGTCGGCCTGCGGACTGAAGGATCCCAGGTTCGATTCCAGTCAAGGGCATGTACCTGGGTTGCGGGCACATCCCCAGTGGGGGATGTGCAGGAGGCGGCTGATCGATGTTTCTCTCTCATCGATGTTTCTGACTATCTCTCTCCCTTCCTCTCTGTAAAAAATCAATTAGATATATTTAAAAGAATACTCAGAAGAAACTGCCTATGAATAAATTCCACAGTCTATTTAATTTTATAATAATTTTCTAATTAAAAATGAAATATAATTATTTAATGAGAACATACAAGACTGGCAAAAGTACAGTGATATAGGCAACCTATTTCACACCTAGTGAAAGTACAAATGAGTATATTTTTGTAAAAAATTATTTGGTAATATGCCTGAAGTTTAGAGCTTTCAACTCAGTAGATAAACAACTAGAATGCTATCATAGGCAGTAAGTGATATGAAATGATACATGCACAAGGGTGATTCTCTCAGAATTATTTGCAATAATGAAAAACAGAAACATTCTATATTTTCATAAGGAAAATTATTAAAATGAACTTGTAGAATATTTAATGAATAGGAAAATATAGTATGATATTGTCTCATAAATAAAATGTAATATATATGCATATATATTATAATCTTAATCATCTATTTTAAAATATATTTACCTGTAGGATCTGTTTCTTTAAGAATATATACTTTGGAAGTTCCCAATTTTTAAACAATTTTGGAGGCATTTGATTTCCTCCAAAATTCAGTTTTACAGTGCCGAGAACTCATTAAGCTGGTGTGTGCATAATGTGGTTGTGGCTTTTTTATACTTATTTCCATAACAGAGTCAAGTCACTGCCTGATTCCTTATGAAAAATCACAACTTTCCACTCTCTCTTCATAGGTCTGGCACTAGATGCTGGTTTTCTCTTCAGGATGATTTTTAGGATCCAACTAAGGGTTCTTGCTTTTGTTTTTACTTTATAAGAGTAAGAATCTTGGGAGAGAAAAGAAATTCCTTCAAAAGAAAAAACTTTATTCTAGAAAAACTCTAGAAAAAGTTGAATTTTAAAATCTCAAGTGCAGAGGGTTTTCTAAATAAGAATATTCCCTCCAAAGAGACTTGGAAGAGGAAATTATACTGTGGTTATCCAGGTTGAAAGAGTACTGAAGATTTTATTAGTTATTTATTTGTACATACTTTAAAATTTTTGCAATTAATATGTTTTGCAAATAACATTTATTATAAGTATGTTAATATATTACATATAATTTATATATAACATATACCATATATATAATTTTGATGTTATAGTTATAATTATAAACCACTTTTGTTTCTGACCCTAAAACACAGTATAGCTAAGTGAGTGAAAGCACTAATTCTGGAGCCTGGCTGCCTGGTTCATATCCTGGCTGTTATTATTATCTGGGTAATCTTAAGTAAGTTATTTGCCCTCTCCATGCTGCACTTTTCTCATCGATAAAATGGGGATAACCATAGTACTTACATCATCAGGTTGTTGTGCTAATTAAATGAGAGAAGTATGTGGAGGGCATAGAACAATGACAGACTAATAGTAAATGCTGTATAAGTGCCCACTATAATTATTAAAAATTAGAACCAATTTTGGAAAACAGAAGTTCTCAAGGACTTGTTAAAAAGCATAACAATACCATTGTTACTAAGTAATCCCTTACTTTGTTTTTACCTAATCACTTTACATATATTTACTTACTTAATTCTCGCAGAGAAATATGTGTTATATGTTATTATCCCCATTTTATAGACAAGAAACTGGAAAAAGATAGATTTAGAAATTCACCTAAGGTCACAGAAGAAGAAAGTGAGACATCAGATTCAAACCAGGTAGATTTTCCTGACCCCAAGATTAATGTTCTTAATTATTATGGGCAATTACTTTTTCTGGTATGTATAGTAACTCAGCCTTAGCTACAACTAAAATTTGTAACGTTCTGTAGCATTCCGTCTTAATGTTAGTAATTAGAGATCAGTTTATCTTAATGCTTGATATTTCAGTAAAGAGGTCATTTATTATAAACAATCATTGAATGTTAACCATGCCTATTCAAAATCTAGTTGTTTAGATAGTACAGCATAACCTTATCACCATTATTTCTCTGGTGACTTTTATTAAAAGGTAGTGCTAGTTAAAAATGACAGCCCCCGATGACTTATTCTCACAAGCTCAAACCTATACAACTACAGTCATAACAAGATATAAAAATTCAATGATGTGGTTATTGGCATGAATGTACCAGTTTGTATTGTTATGGCTGTCCTTTATCCTGATGTACCATTAAAAATCAAAATAAAGCCCATGGCTCAGTGTTTGAGCGTTGACTTATGAACCAGGAGGTCACAGATTCCCAGTTAGGGCACATGCCTGGGTTGTAGGCTTGATCTCCAGTGAGGGAGTGAGGGATGGGGGGAGAGAGAGAGGATATGCAGGAGGCAGCCAATCAGTGATTCTCTCTCATCATCAATGCTTCTATTTCCCTCTCTTCCTCTCCCTTCTCTGAAGTCAATAAAAATATTAAAAAAAATAAAAAGAATAAGCCCAACACATTACCTTGAATCTTCAGTTGTCTGACCCCAACAGAGTGACCCACTTGGAAGTGTGCATTGTTCTGGGAGTAGTTATGAAGCTCCACAGCCTATTTCCAAATATTGGATTGATGGGGCTTCACAATGAAGGGCTAGGGAAGGGAAAGGCTCGTGTACTGCCTGAAACTGTTAATGAGCAGCCAGATACGAGAAGCCCAACTCAGGGCGTCAGCAGCACCTCTCAAGGATGTGCCATGTATTGTCACAAAGACATTCTTGGAAAACTCTTCATTACCAACTAAGGAACTAGCAAAGGATTGACAAAGCCTTGAAATTGTCTTGTCAAAATACAAATCATAAGCTCTTCATTAAACACATCAGAATATGGTCTAACGAGGAGTTTTCAGCTCAGAGTGACTGTTCTGCCATTCTCTGTAGTTGAGACCATTCCAGGGAGAGTGGATTGCATGATTAAGGTGATTAAGGTAATCAGCCAGGATGATTCAGACACTCAATCTAGCTGCTGCCCACGGACCTGCTGGTAATCACCAGAAGAGTGCACTTCCGAGAAGAATTTCTCTCTCCAAGTACTCTTGTGTTTGTTCAAGCTAAAACTAAGTTGAGAAAGAACTGTGCTTGAAAGTTTTCTTAGCTGTACAATCTATATCTTTCATTAAAGTGTGTCCCTGACCAGTAGGCCCTGACTACAGGGGTTATGCTTAGAGGGTCTGTATTCCATTCTAATAAACTGCATCACACACAGTAAACCCTGGATATACTAGTATTGTTGTGACAAGGCAATTTAAAAATCTCCAACTTTAATCAAGGTTACTGAAATATTATGTTCCTATCGTAAAGGCCATCATCTCATGATGTGACTTGAGGGTTGATGAAAGCTACCACCCCTTAAAAAATACTTGCTTTATACCAAGTACTGTGCTGTTTGCTAGTTATATTAACCAAGTCCCTCCTGCCCAAAAATTTTAGTTCAAATATCCTCTACTCTTCCATCTATCCAGATATAGCTTCCATTTTTTTAAAAAATTATTTTTTAGAGCCAGAAGAAAGCCGAGAAATAATTTAGTCCAACCACTTCACAATATAGACCTGTGCTTTCCAATATTCCATTGTTTCACGGGTACTATTGCTAAGGATAAAAGCTAAAATATGTATTTCAGTTTAAAATTAGACTTGGTTCAAAGAAAAATACACTACAAGGGTTAATATGATATGACAAAATTGTGAAGATAATAAGTGAATGAGGAAGACTTCAGAAACTGAGTTAGATTTTAAAACTAAAATTAAAAAAAAGAATGAGTAGATCTTACAGAAGGCCATAACTAAAGATTATCAGAAAAAGTGACTAACAGGAATCGAAGGAAGGAAGGAAGGAAGGAAGGAAGGAAGGAAGGAAGGAAGGAAGGAAGGAAGGAAGGAAGGGAGGGAGGGAGGGAGGGAGGGAGGGAGGGAGGGAGGGAGGGAGGGAGGGAGGAAGGAAGGAAGGAAGGAAGGAAGGAAGGAAGGAAGGAAGGAAGGAAGGAAGGAAGGAAGGGAGGGAGGGAGGGAGGGAGAAGGAAGGAAAGAAACTGTAGGTCAAGGAAACTTCAGCAAGGCAGAGCAATGTACACAGGGGCGTAGCCTAATCAGCTGAGAGAGCCATGGCAGTGTGAGAAGTAGGGGCCAGAAAGACCCTATCTGGGCACATCTATACTCTGGGGAAATATAGACAAGGAGGGTAAGCACAACTTTCCAGTTTGGGCAAAGTCCACAGCCTCATGAAATCACCTCTCGCCCTCACAGTTGTTTATAGAGTTTTGATGTGTATAGTGAATTTCTGAGGTGAACAAATTTACAAAACTCTCAAAACTGTAATCTTTCTTGCTACTCTCACTGCCTGCAGTGGACATTTTATTAGAGAAGATTTGAGTGGACTGGTAAGAGCAGTCACAATACAAAGTTATTTAATCTCCAAAGTAAATTTTCAGATTTACTGATCCTTGGCCTAATCTGATAAGGCCTTCCAGTCTTGCCAAGTTGCATTTGGGGAGTTACAGGTGCTCCTGGGGCTAATCCAGTGATCTATCAAACACCCCCCAAGTGCTCATTACATGGTCATAGGAAATAGAAGAGGCAGTGACTCATGCATTTGACTTCCCTTTCCAAATCTAACATTCCCTGGAGGATAATTCATGCTTTTAGCCAGACTCAGGAAGTCCAAAGGGCTAAGGATCAGCCGGACAGTGTATGCAGAGGGTGGAGCAGCGTCTTCACAGCAAACATGAGCACAAGTACAGAGGGAGAGTGTCTTTCTTGAGAAACTGACAGACAAATGCCCACAGCACAGCTGGCCTCACAGAAGAAGCCAGCACAGCTATTGTGAGCACATGGGAGGTGGCCCTGGGAATCCTAGAAATAGGTGAATAGATTTTCAGGGTGGAGGAGTGGAAGAAAGCAAGATGTGAGGTACCATGGTTTTGAAGACGAAAGTAACCGGCAAGCAAAATCTGGTTACAAATGCTAACGCAACCTGACTCATCACTGCAGATCTGATCTTTCTCCGGTTGTTTGAGTTGCACTTGGCAAATATGTCCCCCCTTAATCTCACACAAACCCTCTGAGAGTATTGTCCCCCTTGAGGCATCACTGCCATTTCCCATTGGAGAGTCCAGAGGAAGGGAGTTATTCAACTTGGTCCATTCCACAGAACCATGGGGATCTGAAGTCCACACCTGTCCACTGGACTGCACGGCTACTTTAAGAAGATGAGCCAGAGCCTTTGGTTTTTGGGAGCAGCGAGTAGGTAACTTAGCAGAAACAGCAGATGATCACCCTGGAGGCATTCAAATTACATTTTACCAAGGATTGGTTCTGCTTCTTATGTGAAGCATACCACGGCCCTGGGGATTTAAAGGAACAAATTCACATGAATTTGTTGGTTAGGGAAGATCTGACAGTCTTAGGAGACAAGTTGCTAAACTGGGGAAGTCATGGAGAAAATCCATAGGCTAGTCCCTAAATATAAATATGACTTCCTCATAAATGCCTGTTTTTCCTACATTCAGAAAGAAAGAAAGAAAGAAAGAAAGAAAGAAAGAAAGAAAGAAAGAAAGAAAGAAAGAGAGAAAGAAAGAAAGAAAGAAAGAAAGGAAGGAAGGAAGAAAGAAAGAACATGGGGCCATGCAGATGATTTTGCAGTTAGCAGGTAAAGAAAAGTCTGGGAATAAACAATAATACAATTTGAGCAAGGACGTATGGTACACGATTGTCAGAATGAAGTTTCTCTGCTATAGCACTAAGTTTTTGCTTCTGCTTGTTGTCTAAAAAATGATGGATTATATTCACTATTCTCTAGTTGATTCCTTGATACAATGTTAGCATCTGCTCTGAGTCAGAAGTTAATATGGCATGGGCAGAAGGCCCAGCTTTGATCCGATTAAGGTAACTAAATTTATCTTTTTAGTTCCTGAGGATTAAATGGTCCTTTATTAACTCTTATTCTTTTAGCAAATATCTATTAAGTATATAGATTGGGACAGGGTAATGTGGTGAATAAGACAGGCAGGTTTTCACCCCTACATTGAAAGAAGCAGCAAGTAATGCAGGAATTAATTATCAGGTATATTGTGGGGAAGTAACATCTTACCTGCTAAGTGAAGGTCAAAGGAGAACCAGCCGGTCCAAAACTGGGTACAATGCCTGAAGGAAGAGTGTACTTGCTGGAGTAGAAGGGACTATCAAAGCCTAGAAGTGAAAGAGAGCGCTTGGGCAAAGTAAAGATACTGAAAGAAGCTTACCATGGACAAGGGAAGAAGCCAGAAAGACCAGGAAAGTAAACTTATCCTAATGGTAACATGGGGATCATTGGAGAGTTCTAATCTAGGAAGTGACATTGTTGTCAGTGGGGTATTCTCTATGTCCCCACCTATTGCTGGTGGAAGCGGAGCTCTTGGGATGCTGTGGGAACAAGAATTTTCTAAGTTCCTCGTGGTGGATGAGGGATCATGGAAAGTTTTATTTCTGTGGAATTAAACCCCTGTGTTTCCAAGGTCCCATCCCTCTCTGTTCTACCATGGGAAAAGTCCCATGTTATCATCAACAGGGCTATCATCAAAGCCATTGCCCAGAGTTTCCCCTCCATATTTGCATAGTCTAGTCCAGCACGTGGTTAGGTTAGCTTGTTTTCCCAACTGCAGTCCATTGTGTGTGGGGTTCCCATGGACATGGGCCAGTGTGGGTCACAGAAAAAAACAAGAGGAATGAGAGAAAGAATTTCTTTGAGGAATATATACCTGGTATTCCCAAATTTTTGCACCCTTGCATTGGGGTCCACCCTCCTAGCCAATGATCTTTGTTCCCAGGTTAGACTGACAGGAAAGTACTTACTGACATCACCCCAAAGTCACTGTGCCTGCGCCCATTTCTCTTCCCCCAGTGATTTGCAGGGATTGCACTGGAGGTTCCCTGTGGAGCATGCAGTTGCAGCTTCCTGATGAAGCTGCCCAGATGACCATGTTCATCATGTCTGACCTCCTCTTTGCTTCTTTCCTATTATAATATTAGCTAGCTAGTTACAATGGTAAAAACATGATTCTATTTTCCTTTTTTAAGATCATTCTAGTAGCTGTTTAAAGAATGACTTCTGGCACAACTAGTCTAAATGCACAGAAACCAAGTAGAAATCTGTTGGCATAGTGACAGAGATGGGGACAGACAGTAGCCATGGAAAAGGAGAGAGCATCACATCGGGGAGAGTCAAGACTACCATTCTGCTTATTGTCAATGGGTACAGTGAGGATGTGTGGTAGCACCAACGTGCCCCATTGCTGAAGATCAGTGAGCCCCTGATAGATTTCCCAAGCGGTGGAATGTAATATAATTTCCCATTATATTTGGATGGGAACTCCTTGACTTTTAGCACATGCCCAAGAGATTGTCCATGGCCACTGTGGCACAGCAGGTCTGGCAAGTCTTCAACCCCCATCCCATGTACTTTTCCTAGACAACTCTTGGAACCAGGAAATGTTGTGTTGGGACTAATAGGGGATACATCTCAGCCCCAGTCCTCCCTTTATCTGGAAGTTCTGTCACCTTGCTCCTAAATTGCTTTTTCTTTCTTTCCAACAGTACAGTGGCAGGCAGCAAGTCTACCAGCTACAACAATATCCACTGGGATACAAAATGTACATGGAGTGCAGTCCTCTTCTATTGACTTAGTGGGGAGGATGGGGTTCTTTTGCAGGCTCATTTTCTGCAGAAAGTTGTTTGGTTCCAGCAAGTATTGTTTCCCTGCATTTATAATCCTAACTACCTAGTACCTTTCCCCCTACAGATTTGGGACTTGCTACCACTCAGAGAGAAAAAAAAAACACACCTTAAAATCCTGCTAAAGGAGAGCAGAATTTGCCACTGAAAATATTCCTTTGGGGCAAAGAATTGTTTTAAGCTGGTGTTGTGTTTTTTTTACACAACAAATACATTTTTAATACTTTGAGGAACCTCCATGTGATTTTCCACAGTGTCTGCACCAATTTGCATTCCCACCAACAGTGCACAAGGCCTCGCATTTCTCTACATTCTCAACAGTACTTGCTGTTTATTGATTTATTAATGATAGCCATGTTGACAGGCCTGAGGTGATATGTCATAATAGTTTTAATTTACATCTCTCTGATGATTAGTGACCTTGAGCATTTTTTCATGTGTCTATTGGCCATCTGTATGTCCTCTTTGAAGAAGTGCCTAATCAGATCCTTTGTCCATTTTTTAATCGATCATTGTTTGTGTGTGTTCTTTTGTTTGTTTTGGTGTTGAGTTGTATGAGTTCTGTATACATTTTTGATATTAACCCCTTATCAGATGTATCATGACAAACATGTTCGCTCATTCAGTAGGTTGTTCAAGGGATGTAAAGTACAGCATAGGAAATATAGGCAATAATATTATTATAACTATGTATAATGGAAGATGGGTACTAGAAATATCAGGGGGAACACTTTTTAAAATAGGTGATTGTTTCACCATATGTTGCACACCTGAAAATAATATTAAATGTAAACTGTAATTTAAAATTTTTTAATAAAAAAAGAAGCTATGAAAAATCTAGCCAAAATTACCCTTTGGTAAGAAACATTTATGAGGGAAATATCCATTTGTGAGACCATCTCTCTTTCTATAAGAGTAAAATGACTAAAACTCTAGAAACATCAATGGAGAAGGCAAGGGCTTAAATCTGCATAACAACTGTACTCTTGTTTATTGTGCTTTTCCTGGTAAAGTCCCATACCCAGCCCCCACCCCCAATATCATATTTTGTCTTTAGCTGGAGATGGTATTTAGGTGGTGGCTTGGGCCATTTTGGAAAGTTACTCAGTTTTTCTCAGTATCTCCCATGTGCACAGGAGGTGTACATGTTATTAAATTTCTGTTTGCTTTTCTCCTGATAATCTGTCTTTTATTACAGGGGTGTCTCAGCCAATAACCTAGAAGGACAGAGGGGAAATTATGTTTCCTTCCCTATAACTGCTCAAACCTCTTTCTACAGTAACTCAAACATTTTATTCTAAAGGAATATGATAAAATAAAGTTTTAGTAGGGCATTTTTCAAATGGCATGATGGATATTCTTAAGTATTGAAATGCTTATATTTTCAAGTATATACCTACTTACTTGGTAGGGAGTGACTACTATAAGTACTTTTTACAGATTCATTTATCTACATATACATAGATTACTAATTGAGAGAATTTATCTCAGTACAATTTTTAATGTCATTTAGAGTATGATCTGGCAGGAAAAAAATTATTTGGGTGGCCATCTCAGCCTCCAAATCACCAATCACATTTTTTAAAAATTAAGAGTTGATTGGTAGACCAAGTAAGCCTATTGAAAAATAAAATTTTAAGCAATATTTGAATCCATTTAACTTTAAGTTCCAAAATTTTCCACCAGCATTATTTCACTTGGTATTTCACTCAAGTGGACACTGAGTTCTTAAAACAATTAAGGCTGATGCAGCAGGCTGTCTTTCTGAGGTCACCATCCTTACGTGGCTGATTAGATTCCACTCCTGAGAACGGATACTAAACGCATTTCCAATGACAGCAATTGCTTTAAACTCCTTAAAGCCTTCAAAGTAGAGAATGTTTAATTTAGAGCTCCTAGTTAAAATAATTAGCAATTAAGACTCCAGGAAATTACATTTAAATCACTTCTGTAGAATCCTCCAGAAGTTCCTATAGGATGGAAGAATAGATTGCTTTTTGTTAAAGTTTTTGAACCACTTTTCTGCTTGCTACTGTGTTCATTTAAATCTAACGTAAGCCTAACATAACTCTAAGAGGACAGTAGGCGCAGGTTGCTGAGTTGTGGAGGAGCCCATTTGCTGGGGTATTTCCTTAGGCAGTTTTACTACTGGTTCCTCTTCAAATTCACCCTCAGATAAGAATACCACCCCCATCACAGATGCAAAGATTTCCAAACACCTTTCCTCATTACATAACAAAACAAACAAATCTAAATGTCTTCTGCCTCCAAGAAGCAGTTCCTCATTGGCTGGAATGAAGAGATGATTCTGAGAGCTGCCCTCATGAACTGAGACAATGCTTGTCCTTGGTTCTGCTCCATCCTCCTCTCTCCATCCATCCCCCTATTTTGGATTCTCTATGTCCAAGCACACAGTGCCCCAGGCAGCCTTTCCACGGGCAAGGATCCCCTTGAAGGCCATGCTTTCCTTTATTTAGCCCCTTCCTGGCTCACCTTTTAATCAAAGCCACCTGCCCTATGGCCCAGAATCTTCCAGGGATCAGCAATGTGACATGCTTATTTTAAAAGCCATTGCTACTTAGGCATTCATGAACAACAATGGCATATCTTTCTCAGAAAACATTTGCTTTTAAATTTCAACCTTCAATAAATTAATCCAAACCAGTCACTCTGGCAAAGACTCAGGAAGAGGTACTGTGAGAATAAGAGGAGCTCTTTGCTCCTCCTCAATTCACATATTCCAGTCACTGCTTATTTTTATGACTGACTTCACTCACAGATTTCATAACATTACAAAACCTGAGAGCTGGAAAGGATTTAGAGATAAGTCAACATTTCCATTTTAAAGATTAAAAAAACAACCTCCAACCGGGTCCCCCCTTCCCCCCTAAAAAAAAAAAAAAAAGCCTGCTGCCTACAGCACAGAAAAGTTCAGAAAACAGTCCCATGCGTATTGAACAGAGAGAGAAGCCAGGATGCCTGCCACCAGTCCTGACAATTGTCCCCTTATCTTGCTTGCAGACTCTGTTAATGAGCTTTCCAGAAAAATATATGCACACTACAAATAGTGTGATTCACTATTGGACAAAGTGAGATGGAGATGGAGAGATATTATATAAGCGTCTCCAAACGTCATATTCAGACTTTAAAATAATAATTAATATTAGAATATACTTCCAAACTGGGGAAATTGAGATGCTATTGTTTTGGTAACAAAAATTCCAAGTAGTACATTACAACAAAATACTGGCAGGTAACAATTCCATCCAGTTCTCCAAGACTGATGATGTTGAAGAATGAAGGCATATCAAAACCTCCACAGGAAGAAAGAGGCTCTTAGCTTTATCTGAAATATATTTTTAAAAAATTGGCCCTGGTTGGTTTGGCTCAGCGGATAAAACATCGGCCTATGGACTGTAGGGTCCCAGGTTCGATTGCAGTCAGGGGCACATGCCCGGGTTGTGGGCTTAATCTCCAGTAGGGGGCGTGCAGGAGGCAGCCGATCAATGATTCTCTCTTATCATTGATGCTTCTATCTCTCTTTCTCCCTTTCCCTTCCTCTCTGAAATCAATAAAAATATATATATATTTTTAAAAGAGTGGTCCTCTTTTAAAAATAAACATTTTAACTACTTTTAAAGTTTTTGGTTCCAATAATGCAATATTTCAAACAAATAGAAAAGTACATAAAAAGTATAATCATCACATATTACTCACCATATTCAAAACATTGTTTTATCATATTTGCTCAATATGTCTCTTCGTTGCTTAAAATATTTTTAAGAAATAAAATATAGAGGCATAGATAAAGCTCTAGTAGAAATGTACCTTCCTGCTCCCCTCTTCTTCCAGTGACAAGCACCCTGATCAAGTATGTATATATCTTTGTCTTTTAATTTCTTCTGTTTTACCACATATGTATACTTGCATAAATAGTGCATGCTATTGGTTGATGTGTTTTTAAAGTTTATATAAGTGATACTACTATTGCATGTATTTTTTTTACAACTTATTTTTCACTCTATGCATGAAATTGTTTTCTTATTGATATATGTAGTTTATTCATTTTAACTGCTGTACAATATTCATTGTATAAATAAAGTGAGCTCATCTCTCCAGTCTTCTACTAAAGGACCGTTATGTTGTTTTTATTTTTTTTTCATTTTTGTAAACAGAGCTGCAGTGACTGACCCTTGGTGCACATGTGTGAGAGTTTCTCTAAGATGTATAACTAGAAATAAAATGTTAGGATACATGCATTTCCATAAATAGTAATAATGAAATATTATTTTCCAGAATGCTTAGGCCCATGTGTCCTCCTGTTCCTGTTACCCGAGTTCTGTTCCCTACATCCTTACCAACATTTAGTAATATCAGTTTTGTCTTTCTTATCTAATGGGGGTAAAGTGGTATCTCACATTATTTTCATTTGTATTACCTATGCATCAAGGAAATCGGGTACATTTCCATATATGTATAAAACACTCCAGTTTCTCCTGTTGTGAACTGCTTTTTCATATCCTTTCCCATTTTCTAATGGGTTGTTTTCTTTTTTGTATTGATTTATAGAATTCTTTATGTACTCTGAATACTATTTCTTTGTCATTTGTATAGATGCAAATTTTTTTTTCAGTATAAATAGCTTCTTTGCTGTTTATGGTATATTTTGTTATGAACAAGTTTTCTGTTTGTTTTACATTTATCTTTATTGTTGAAAGTATTACAGATATCCTTCCCCCCCGCCCCCATTGACACCCTCCACCTTGCACCCGCCCTCCCCCCAAGCCTTCACCACACTATTGTCTGTGTCCATGGGTTATTCATATATGCATATAAATTCATTGTTTAATCTCTCCCCATTCCCTCACCCCCACCTCCCTTCTGTGATTTGTCAGTCTGTTCCACACTCCTATGTCTCTGGAACTATTTTGTTCATCCTTTTATTTTAATTTAATGAAGTTAAATTTATTACTATTTTATTTTGCAATTTGTATTTTTTGCTTAAGAAATATCTCTTACCAGATAATGTAAAATATTATTTTCCTATATGCTTTCTTGAAATTTTTACAGGTTTGCTGCTTATAGTGTTTGATCCATCTGTAGTATCTTTTTGTGCATGGTATGAAATAGGAGTCTAGCATCCCTTTCTCTATGGATAGCTAGTTATTAGCACTGTTTACTGACCAGCCCAACTTTCCCCCGTGGATTTGCAAAGCCGTTCTACACCGAGTTCCCACATAGAGATAAGCTTGTTTCTAGGCACTCAATTATCTCCCCTTGAACTGTTTGTCTCTCCTCATGTGATTAAAACAACTTCATTTAATATAATTATATAGTAAATTTTACTCTTGGTGGAGTCTCTTCTTTTTCCTCTCCTACTGTACCTCATTCCTTATCTCTTTCTATTAAATTATTTTAGGTCATTCTTAGTGGGTTTTACTTTTGTAGGACATTTGGGATCACTTTATAAAGTCCTATAAAACTAAATTTACTTTATTATTTAGAGAACTAGAGGCTCATTGCACGAAATTCATGCACTGGGGGAGGGGGGGACCCCACAACCCAGGCCTAAGCCAGCAGGTGGACATCCCCATTGCAGTCTGGGAGCCCTTGTTCCTTACCACTTGCCTGCTCCTTTTATTTTTCCATGTAGACAATCATATCAGGAATAATGATTATTTTTCTTTTTCTTTCTGATCTTTTCACATTTAAAAGTGTTTAACTGATTAATTTGTCTTAGTGACTGGCTAAAATCTCCAGTACAATATTAAAATGAAGTGGTGATAGCAAGCATCATTTTCAAGAGATTTAAATGCAGCCTTTAATGTTTCCCCATTAAGTATAATAGTTTCTATAAGTCTATGTCAGATTGCCTTATTTTTTCACCCTGAATGGATACTAAATTTATCACATAGTATTTCTGATCTGTTAATTATGTTTTTTAACTTCAGTTTGTTCATATGGTGAGTAAAATTAATAGATTTGTCTAATGTTGGTATTTCTAAAATGAGCTCTATTTGGCCACGCTGTGTATTTTAGTACATGGTTGGATTTGTCTTTTATATATTTTAGTTATGATTTTGCATCTTTTCATAACTGCATTCGTGAGCAGTGACACTGTTGTTCTGACAAGTTTGGGTTTATAGCATTCACTGTCTTTAAGGAATGGAGCATTTTCTCTCTTCTGTTCTCTGGAAGAATTTGCATTAAAAAAACACAGCTGTATCTTTATTAAATGTGTACAACTTGCCTTTTAAAGCCCCTGTGTCTGATTAATTTTATCTGGGTATATTTTTAAATACTAATTCTTCAACAGTTACAAAGCTGTTCATATTTTGTGTAGTCATTTTGGTAAATTTGTAACTTTTCCTAAACTTTTATTGTTTTGGTTAATGCTTTCAAATTTATCACCATATATCGTTTGAATACACACACACACATACATACACACAATTTCAATAAATCCTGGAAGGCTAAAAAAAACACACAAAACTCCGTGGACTCTTAAATGCCACTAGATACTTTATTTACTCACAAAAATTAATAACTTATAAATGATCATTTATAAGTATGAATATAATAAGGAGGAAATTAAGGAAAGAAAAACATTGATTTCAGCAACATCAGTTGGATCATCTTTTAAAGGTGAATTCCAAGCATGCAAATTTATTTCAAATCTTCCCTGAGGATTTCGAGCCAAGCAGCTGCCTGGTACTTTTAAGCCTCTCACACAGCTCGGCACAGGAGCTCCGAATGCTGGCAGAGCTCCTGTGTCACCAGGGTCTGCAGAGCGTGGCAAGCCAAATGAAAGAGGAAGTTTGCAATTAATTAAAAATAAATGAAAACAAAAATCTTCCCCCAGTGGCTTGCTTCTCATCTTGGTTGTAATCCACAGTCAACATGTGGAGGCCACGTGGGGCATTTACCAAATGGAAAAGGTAGAGGACTGTGTCGAAGAGACCACAGACTGCCGCTCTGGACCACACTAATAATTCCTTTAAATCCTCTCATTCCCCCTCTCCGGGAGTCGCAGCCGCATTTTAAATCTGACTGACCCGTATAAATTACCTTTCTACTCATCCGGCTGTGAAATTAACAGTGGAGGAAGGCAGGTCCTGTCAAGCTTGCTGTACTGAGCTAGTGGAGGGCTCAGAATGCCGGAAGTGGGGACAGGAGACAGGCACTGTGAGAGGACAGGGAGTCTCAGCACAGTGGGCTCTGACACAGCCCCTGCTGTCCAGGGCCTGGTACCAGCGGGCGGAGGGGCTGTCCTGAGAAGGGACAAGTTGTGTGACACCATCTGTTGCACTGATGTTCAAAGTGCCCTGAGCCTGGGGTCCCACTTCAAAGGTGGCTGGGACAGACACCACACCCCTCAAACAAGTTTGACCATTGGAATTCAAGAGATAAATCTAGAGCTACTTTCCATTACTAGTGTTATCTAAAGTCACTAGTGTCCTAGAATAGGACATTCAAACTTTCTTAGTCTTGGTTTCCTAACTTTTAAAATAATGCTACTATTAGAAGTCAATAAAAAAAGTAAAATACAAAAGAGGTCAAGTCATAATGAAGCTACATCAGTAAATCGCTAAAGCATCATATCATTTTGCGTTGTTTGAAGATGTGGTGGGGAAGAAGTAGAACGAAACTCTTACTCCTAACCCCCCATGATTTCTTCCACAGCCTCAACAGTCTCCACAGTGACAGTGCCAATAATTTATTTTCTTTATCCTTTCATTATATGTGAACAGCTAGCCTAACTTTAAGAAGACTTTGGGTTTATCTTTTGGGCTAAAGCAGAATAAGACCAATCTTATCAAATTCTTACATACTAAGAGATGAGAAATAGCAAAGGAAACTCACCTTGCCAACTCTCCACAATTCTCGTGCCTGTGCACACATGTGAGCACACACCAATGCAAACAGAAATCTAGGCTAATACAAATGTAGAAGCACCTGTGCACGCTTTGGACTGTATTCTGTGTGAGTCGGTTAAATGCCAGCATGCAAGTGAACAGGTAAGAATAGTTTTGGTTGCATTGCATGCCAGTATACCAGAGAAGTACAAGCAAGACTGTTAGTTAGCAACTGTTAGTAAGCATTTCATTAATATTATTGGTATAAAGAATTATGTTGATGGCCCTACATTTATTATGTCATGTTTTCCTTAAAATGATTTGGGACAGATTTTATTAACCCTCTTTCATAGATGAGACACTTTGGCTCAGAGTTGTCATGTTATATCAAAGATCACAACTCATATGACAGAATTGGAATTTGAACCACAGTGTGACTCTAAAACGTCACCAAGTCTTTCAACTTTGTAGTCCTTTGAAACTCAGAAAGAAGAGAAAGACTGACATTGAAACAATAATAATCATAATAATCAGATGTCACATTTTCCCCCTCTTCTTTTTTGTCAAATCCCCTACTTCTAAAAGAGGGGGGGGGGGGCCAAGAACATTCTAGAATGACTTGTTCTGCTCAGACTATTAAAACTGAAAACACTTAGAGATCATCGCCCATATTCCTCTTTCAGGTGGCTGAAACCTGAGGCTTAAAGAACTCCTTGCAAATGGTCTCCATCTTTAATGCAGAACCGGGACTAGAAATAGACAATGGAAATTCCCAGACCTCTGCTCTCAATTTTACACCAAAAATAGACAAAAGAAAGCATTTTCAGGATCAACAAACTGCATTCTTCATCTTTCACCTGTCTTAATAGTTCTCAATCCAGAAAACCCTTGACAATTTGGGGAAATGGCAGTTTTCTTTCTTTACAGACCCAACACTTGAATTTACAGCTAGTTCTTTCCTCCACTACAAAGGAGAAAATCAAGGCGATTACATGAAAAGGCATTCTGTCACTTTTCTTCAAAGAGAGAAGGCTATATTTTGACATCAATGTACTTTCTTTTCATCATTAGCATTCTGACAAGGAAAACTTTGAATGAGGTCAGTGATATTAATTTTACTTCTATTTATCTTCACAAGCAAGTCGGTCTGCAGTGTTTCTATTTTGGTAATTTGAGTTTTAGTAGTTAAGTTGTTCTCTGATGTTCTGTATTCCATGAAATTAAAAACTAAAGGGAATACATTTGGGACATGAAGACGTCTCCAACGAAGAAATGTATAATCTTCAAGCTAGAGAGAACTTGATTTACAGGAAAGTTAAACAACAATAACAACAACAAAAAGTAAAATACATAGGGATGACTGGAGAAACTCTTCCTGTGCAGCTGCATATAAATAAATAGGCAAACATTCATATTAGAAATTTAACGCTGATTTGAAAATATAACTGAAATTGATCCACCTTTATTAGAGTTTCTAACTAAAGTTTAAAAAAAAGAATTTTAAAAATAATTTTCTGGGCCATTTTCTTGCAGTTCCAAATCCATCCTTCTTTTACTCTGTTTTGGGAAACCGGCTAAGAGTCTGCAAAATGTATTTCTTATTTGCCAGTTAGCTTCCTGTTAGGTTCTGCAGATAGGAGGCACTGGAGAGAGCCTGGAAGACTACAGAAGGGGAGATGGTTTTTTCCTCTTCTTTTTGGTCCAGCTTCTGGCTTTCTTAGACCTCTGGTCATCACCACTCTGCAGGGAAAAGACCACAATGCATACATGTCCTCAACTCAAGTGCTGAGGCGAGCTTAATAGAGGCCCTCCTCCAAGCTGCTGAGGTATCAGCACCGGTGGGCACCATCTTTCTCCCAGTTATCTGACTGGCAGGCTCACAGGGCTCCTTCTTGAGCTACTATGGTGTGTCAGCAGCCTAGCACCTTTCCTCAAGTCACAAGCTCTTCCTTCAGCTCCTGAGAAAGCAGAGCAGTCCAGGCAGCACCCCCTTCTCAATTCTAATTCTGTAAGACCCCTCCCCCAAGCACTACATTTCCCTAGGTGTCTCTAACCCTAGAGTGACAGCTGCATCCTGCCGTCTTTACCTCTGTGTATTTCTTTTTTCACTTTTTTCTTTTTAATCCTCCAACTCCTATTGAACCAGTTCTCTATATTAAACCATCTTATGAAATACTCTAGTATGCTTTTGGTTTTCCTGACTATACCTTTACATAGAGGTAGAAATGAGAAAATGTGTGGAGAAATAGCTGGACTTGGTAGCCTAAAGTAGTTGGAATAAGGAACACTAAAAGCCTAAAGCTCGTAACTATTATTTTGGAAAACATAAGA
Organism: Myotis daubentonii; assembly: GCF_963259705.1. NCBI lineage: Eukaryota > Metazoa > Chordata > Mammalia > Chiroptera > Vespertilionidae > Myotis > Myotis daubentonii. The sequence continues at coordinate 48,746,741 of NC_081849.1, forward strand.
AAATGAGAGAAAAGATCTATCACTTACTTTTTTTGAATTTTTTTATTTAATTTACTTAATTTAAATTTTTATTAAAGTAGAGTTGACACACAATATCATATTATTTTCAGGTATACTACATCTACATAGTGATTTGACATTTATATTCCTTACTGTGTGATCAGCTAGTAAGTCTAGTACTCATCTGTCACTGTGCAGAGTTATGACTTTATTGACTATATGCCCTATGCTGTACACGACATCTCTATGGCTTATGTATTTTGTAACTGGAAGTTTGTACCTCTTATTCCCCTTCACCTTTTTCACCCAGCCTCCCACATCCCTCCCCTCTGGCAGCTATTAATCTGTTCTCTGAATCTATGAGTCTGTTTCTATTTGTTTATTGTTTGTTTGTTCATTTGTTTTGTTTTTTAGATTCCACATTTAAGTGAAATCATCTGGTATCTGTCTTTTTCTGTCTGATTTATTTCACTTAGCATAATACCCTCCAGGCCACAAACAGTGAGATTTCATTATTTTCTATTGCTGAATAATATATATATTGCCTCCTGTCAGCTATATCAAAGGCAATGTGAAAAGTAAGGTGATATTTTTAATAGCTAAATAATGTGAAGTTGAGGCACCAATTTTTTCTCCTCAAGTCACTCCATTACAGTTGAATTCCATGGGTGTGTGGGGGGTGGGAGTGGGGTGGGGGGAGGCAGGAACTAGCTAATGTGACATAAAAGACTGGAAACTAGAAGCACGACTCAAAAAATAAGGTCTTCTAATTTTCTAATCTAACACTGCTCTGAGGGTTCCTTGTGTTGATGTAAACTTATCATCAGCAATGTCCAAGGGTAGCTAAGGAGACTCAATCTCTGATCAAGTTTATAATAGTACAAAAAATAAAAATGAAAACTCCCAGACCTTAGAATTTCCAGGTGTTCCTGTAGGCTGCCCCTTTTCTTTCCTCTCATTCCAATATTTTCTCCCCAAATCCATGCATTTACACTATATTCCAGTGTCCTGATTCTAAATTTTTAAGTTTTATGGTGCAAGTCTGGTTGATCTCTTAGAAAAGAAGATTCTGATAGTATTCCAGCCATAAGAAATACCCAGATAACAATAACTCTATGAAATAAAAATAATTAGTTATAAAATACCCAATAATATGCATGTTCAGTGTTTTAAAGCCTATTTGAAGTTCAAATGTTTGTCTCTCAGTAAGCTTTCTGAACGTAGATGATCCACATGGACATAATGGAAAAGAAGAAATTAATATATCTCACCTTCTTTTCATTCCTTCTTTCTCTCGTCCTTTTACAGTTTTCTCTAAGTGCTCTAATTCCATAAAAGCAATTCAGAATATATGTCCATATATGTAGGACTTTAATTCGATTTTGAGAAAAATTCCTGCTGTCTAAAAACCTGTTGGGAAGTCTCTGTTTCTGCAGTCAGAAACCTTGGAAAAGAAAACCAAATGCCAGGCAAGAGCCCTAAACTTTAACTCACACCCCAGAGCCTAAGGATAAAACTCAGTGATATTTTATCCATACGCTCTACCCAATAAATATTTACAAATGCAAATATGACAAGATCTATCCAAAGAACCAGTGTTATAATGTCATCTCTGAACAGCTGTTTCTTAACATGTTACATGTTACAAAGAGGTCTCACAGCTTGTTTGCATCCTTTAGAAAACAGATTCTTCTACATCTCTGTAATTACAATTACATGTGATGGCTTTTTGCAGTTTAATTACATTGCATTTTGTTTTAACAGGTATGAATACATGAGTCTGACTTTCCCTTAAGCTTTCTCAAAGTGCAAAATTCTGGGTTTGGAGACCTGCAGTCAAGAAGTCAGGTCTGCCTACTAAAATGGGAGCATAGCTAAATGCAAAATGAGGGAATTTAATCAGCGCCTTCACAAATTTGTTAAGAAAATGAGTTGCTAGTTACATCTCTTCATTTAAATAAAATGGAATCTTGCGTGATTAGCTTATGAATTCAAAATCAACCTAAAATTGACCTTCGGGGGGCAATTATGGCTTTCTCTGAAAGTTTTTTGCCGACACATTAGGCCACTCTGGCCACTTTGGAGACCCACATGTCTATGGACCTAGAGCTGGTATCACAACAGGATGAATGCCAAAAGCAATCACCTATATATATAAAAGGCTAACATGCTAAGTGTCTCTCTGCCTGTCCTACCAGTCGCTATGACATGCACTGACTACCAGGGGACAGACGCTCAATGTAGAAGCGGCCGAGCTGCAGTGACTTGGCAGCTGCGGTTCTCAGGTGATGCACCCCAAAACCAGAGAGGCGGGAGCCCGATTCCTTGCGGGGCTGTGCAATTCCACCTTCGGCCGTGGCTTATGTTGTTGCCGGGGCACTGTCGGCCCTGAAACTGATTTACTGCACACTTGCATTTGCATTCCACACCCTGTATGACAGAAACTTTGCAGAGTGTCCTCTTGCACTCCAGGAACCCTCAGGGGATGTTGGAGAGCCAGTTTTGGCCCGGTCCCTGCAGGCCAGACTGAGGGACCCCACCTGCCAGAGGGATCCTGCTCACTCACAGATGCTGGGGAGGGATCGCAGGAGGTTGGCTCCAGGGCATGTCCAGCCCTCCTTGCCCAGCCACTTTATAATTAATTTCCTTTCCATATGCATGAATCTGTGCACCGTGTTACTAGTTGGAGTAATAATTTGATAGAGATGTGGCAAAAACTATTTTGTGGATAAGCTTATTATCTCTAATGAAATTATAATCAACTGTATTATCCCATTCTCACAATAATGCTGATCTGAGTTTCAGAATGATTGATTCACCTTCCAAATATTCTACCTCTAGCAAGTGGTAAGGTTAAGATGTGGACTCAAATCTGACTGCCAATGTTTGGTTCTTTCTATGATTTCACCACATTCAAAGACAGTGGAACAGCATCCTAAACTTGGATTCTGTGGAATGGAATGAACTTTTTAATCTTCACTTTTGTGAATCTTTCTTATTCTCTAAGGCTCAGCTCCAGTTCTGCCTCTCTCAATAAATCTTAATTATATTCAATCGAAGACTGTACTTTCAGGGATCATTTCTATAGTTTGTTAATTATACTCAATCAGTGTTCTCTTCATCCTCTGAAGTCTGTGACAAATATTGCTTGCCTGGGTTGGCAATTACCTTGTCACAGGCACATTGTCACCTCCCCAACTAGGTATTACATTTTTTTATAGTTTCTAAAATGCCTAACATAGTGATAAAGACATAATTAAAAACTCAAAAATGCTTACTTTTTGGATAATCAATTGGTTAAAGATTTTATACCAAAATCATTTACCTACTCTTTCCACATTTCAGTCCTTTTTTAAAGGGAGAGAATACAGATTTTTTTATTTTATTTTATAATTTTGGCATTCTAATTAAGCAGTTAGTCTTGCCTTGCCAGTGTAGACTAGCCCAAGGATGAAATTAAAAATATTTAAAATTATTACGTTGGGGTACTGACCAATCAGTATGGAGAAGAGTTCTAGAGGCCACCTATTGTGTGTGCATTAACCCTTTAGTTGATGAATTGCTGACAAGGCCCAGGGATGTAAGAAGGCCATAATGACCAGAATGATATGTTTGGGGGCTTAGGGTAAGGTCTCTCTACCAACAGGAAATAATTTCCATAGTTTTCATTAGTTTAACAACTTCTATGGCCAGAATTATACAAATAATTACCAGCCTGGGCCTGGCCCCAAAATCTTAAAAATCAGCTATTGCCAAAAAGGAAAATAAGGAGCCACCAGGCAAGGTCTATAGAGATTGAATCCCCACTCTTTTATGTGGAGGTTTTTAAAAAGAAATATAAGAATTCTCCATCTTTTCTCTAAGCTCTGTATAGCCAGAATTTGCATGTACTTAGAATTATTTGAACAAAAAACTAGCAGGACATTATGTTTCCAAAGTAATTTATTCCAGGATTACCTAATAGCACTTCATTTTTGAATATTAATATTTGTCATTTCCTATGCTTTCACTGACCTTGCTAACATTATTATGAATTATTCTTATCTATTTGTACTCTACCTAGTTCCAGGAAAAAATGCTTAACAAAATTCAAAAAAATAAAAGTACAGGAAGAAAAGATAGAATTAGGAGTGATGTTTATATTCAAAGTACTTGCTGTAAAGTGTGATACATTTGCAAAAAGTGAGCTATGAATTTGGACTCTAATCTTTCTGGCAGATAAAATGCAGAGGGAAACATCAGTTATGAAGTACAAAGAATCCATTGAGATAAAAACAAACCAATTGCTCAGAGAAATGCACTGATCCATTCTCCTGAGGCTGCTATCAATCATGAAGGTGTTTGTTTAAAATGGAATTCTTTTACACAGCTGGGGTTTTTTTCCAATTCAAAAGTTGATGTAGAAAGCTAATAAACAAAAATACTTACTTTTTCAGATTTTCTACTTAAACTGAACTTAGTTTTTTTCTTAGGCTCCTCTTCTCCCAACAAAATTCCAAAAGTGATTCAAACTCTTACTGGTAAATTAGCCATCCTTATTGAATAGTGGACTGAGTAGTCTGAACAAAATGATCATATAAGAAGTGTTTGTTCCCCTTGAATTGTTAAAACATGAATAACATAAACATGGATTTATATAACATGTTTTGGACTCTGGATCACCGCAAAGAAAACAGTAGTCAATATGACAAGAACAAGTTCAGACCTTGTGAACATGGTGCAATATTGCCAACCTCAGACCTGGAATCCCATTTTGAGCAATTACTAGTAGGCCTGTTTACTTTGAAATTCAAATGATATAGCTCTTAATTCTAAATAACTCTACTGTGAGAGAGAGGCTTTGATAAAATACATTTGGGATTATGTCCCTTTGTATTTTTGGAGAAGAGACTGTTCTAGAACATTTTATGATAGACTAGGCAGTGGTTCTCAACCTTCTGGCCCTTTAAATACAGTTCCTCATGTTGTGACCCAACCATAAAATTATTTTTGTTGCTACTTCATAATTGTAATGTTGCTACTGTTATGAATCGTAATGTAAATATCTGATATGCAGGATGGTCTTAGGCGACCCCTGTGAAAGGGTCCTTAGACCGCCAAAGGGGTCGTGACCCACAGGTTGAGAACCGCTGGACTAGAGGCCCACTCACAGGAGACGCAGACCCAGCGCACTGCAGGACCCAGTGTCAAGTCCCCGCCCACCTTAAAGATAGTTGTGGACCGAGATAAGAATAGTTTCCTGCCCTAACCTTTCCTTCTCAGGAGCACTTAAGTTGACCTTCATTGGAAGATGAGAATTGAACAGAGCAACACTTACTTGTTCCCATGAAGAAATCATACAACACTTACATGTTCCCATGAAGAAATCATATGACGTTCAGCAGGTATCTTTTGGCATTTGGTCGTCATGGCGTGACAGCGTCATGGCCACGAGTTTTTATAATAGAGATTAATGTAATGTGCTTTACTGATTTCAAAGCAGCATTTGTTTCTGAGGCATTTAAGGAAAATAGATGTTAATAAGCCAGGGAGTCACTATCTCCCTCCATTTTCCAAGAGTCTTCCCAGAAGAAACTGGAAGGTGTGATTTCTTTCAGTCATTTCATCATGCTCCTTTTCTCATCCCATGACCACAAAGAGTAATGATGGAGGCAGGCTTGGAAAAGACAGGGGTTTATGCATCAGCATGCTCACAATCTCCTTGAGAGCTCAGTGCCCAGTACCCAAAAGTCTAATAAAAGGCATTGCAATGCCTAGGGGGGCATGCAATTAATGTGATGCACTGGTGGTCAGAGTGAGAGAGCAAAATAGGTGTCATTTTGATCATTTTACTACTGCCCTGCATTTCACCAGACATTCTGTGGCTCAATTTTTATGATAATATTCACAATACATGATAAGGTTGCATGAGGTATAGTTTTTACTTTTTCTAAAATTCAGAGTGCATCATCAGTATTACTTTGCTTATTTTAATTATTCTGAAACTGTAGAGGACCTGAGGAACTGTACAAAATTATTTGGTTTAATGAACTCAGTTTTCAATCTATCTAAGTCACTAATCGTATTTCCTTTAATAAGGGCATGAACAAAACTCCCTTGGCTCATTAATCCTGAAATCAGAAGTCTACTCCAAAGGGAAAAGTACTTAATGTACTTAAAATGTTGAGCACTTTTACAGCCCTTTTCCATACAAATTTTTATTTAAACCTATCTTATGAGAACATTTTTTCAGTTCTGAGAGCTTTTCCCTTAGCACAAATATCTTCAATCAGCACATAATAGACCTTTAATAAGTAATTGCTGTTAAAATGAAGGAAGGAAGGAAGGAAAGAAGGAAAGAAGGAAGGAAGGAAGGGAGGAAGGGAGGGAAAAAGGAAGAGAGGGAGGGAGGGAGGGAAAAGAAAGGGAGGGAGGGAGGAAAGAAAGAAAGGAAAGGAAGGGAAGAAGAACAGAGAGAAGAGTATTTTATATATGAGAAAATTCAGAGGCGTTAGTAGTTTGTCAAGCCATATTAGGCTGTTGGAATTTAAACATTAGCTCTTTAAATCCATCACTGTTTATTATTCAAAACTGCTTTTGATCTGCCTAGAAAATAAAATATACTGTATTTTCTAGAAAAACACAATATCATTATTTGTTACCTCCAAATAGTGATTCACCACTAACATTTTATTTCAGTTCTTCACCAGTCTTTTATTCTGATTTTATTATTATTATTTTTTTTACTCACTGTAATAAATTCTTAACTCTAGCTACAAACATATCCCAAAATTAGACCAACATTGTCACATGTTACTAACAGCTTTAAAGCATGCCTTCACTATTTAGTTTTTTTAAAAAAAATTTATTTTATTGTTTAAAGTATTACAGATAGTAGTACATGTGTCTCCTTCTACCCCCCCCCCCCATTGACCTCCCCCCGGCCTCTCCTACCCTCCGGCACATGCCCTCACCCCCTCCCCCGCCCCCAGTGTCTTGTGTCCATTGGTTATGGTGTCCATTGGTTATGCTTATATGCATGCATACAAGTCCTTCGGTTGATCTCTTAGCCCCACCGCAACACTCCTCAGCCTTCCCACTGTAATTTGACAGTCTGTTCCATGATTCTCTGCCTCTGTATCTATCTTTTTGTTCATCAGGATATAATATTCTTTATTACCCATAAATGAATCAGATCATGTGGTGTTTTTCTTTCACTTCCTGGCCTATTTCACTTAGAATAATGCTCTCCAGTTCCATCCATGATGCTGCAAATGGTAAGAATTCCTTCTTTTTTATAGCAGCATAGTATTCCATTGTGTAGATGTACCATAGTTTTCTAATTCACTCATCTGTTGATGGGCATTTAAGCCATTATACTCAATTAATATTCAACAAAGGAGGCAAGAGCATACAATGGAGTCAAAACAGCCTCTTTAATAAATGGTGCTGAGAAATTTGGTCAGATACATGCAAAAAAATGAAACTAGACCACCAACTTACACCATACACAAAAACAAACTCAAAATGGCTAAAGGACTTGAATGTAGGATGGGAAACCATAATAATCCTACAAGATTCCATAGGCAGCAAAATTGCAGACAGACGTCGTAGCAATATCTTTACAGACACAGATCCCAAGGCAAGAGAGACTAAGAAGAAAATAAACAAATGGGACTACATCAAAATAAAAAGCTCTGCACAGCAAAAGAAACCATCAACAACACAACAAGAAAGCCAACTGCATAAGAGAACGTATTTTCCAATGTTATCTCTGATAAGGGTTTAAACTCCAATATTTACAGGTAACTCATACAACTCAACAAAAGGAAAATAAACAATCCAATCAAAAAATGGGCAAAGGACCTAAACAGAATCTTGAAAGAGGACACTTAGAAAGCCAAGAGACACATGAAAAGATGCTCAAAGTCACTAATGATCCGAGAGATGCAAATCAAAACAACAATGAGGTACCACCTCACACCTGTCAGAATGGGTATCATCAACAAATCAACAAATGACAAGTGCTGGAGAGGATGCAGAGAAAAAGGAACCCTCCTTCACTGCTGGTGGGAATGCAGACTGGTGCAGCCACTGTGGAAAACAGTATGGCATTTCCTCAAAAATTTAAAAATGGAACTGCCATTTGTTCCAGTAATACCTCTTCTAGGAATATATCCCAAGAAAACAGAAACTCCAATCAGAAAGGATATATGCACCCCTATGTTCATAGCAGCACAATTTACAATAGCCAAGATTTGGAAACAGCCTAAATGCCCATTAACTTTTTATGCTAATTCTTAATTTGGTTCCAAGGAATTTCTCATTTGGAACTCATACCAGAGGGCCATGATTTCTTACTTTTTTATTGTTGCCAATTCCTTTGTGTCCTTCATTTTAGCTCCTAAACAAATTAACTAAATGTTTTATTCAACCTCTTGAAGACAGCACAGTAAAAATAAAAGTACACAAAGGTGAAAAATGTAAACATGGAAGGTAATGTGGTTTCTTCAGGCTTAAACAGAATAATAAATGTGTTATTATACCATTCAGTTCATACTGTTGCTGATTGCACAATCCTACCTCTATGAACTGAATTATATCTCCCCCAAATTCATATGTCAAAACTCCAACCCTCTATGTAATGGCATTTGAAGATGAAGCCCTGGGGAGGCAATTCGGGTTAGTTGAAGGTATGGCCCTCATAATTAAATTAGCGACTATATAAGAAGATGGGAGACAGCTCTCCCTGGTGAGAAGGCTGTCATCTGCAGGCGAGGAATAGAATTCTCACCACAGAGACCAGACTTCAACTTGGGGTCAAGCCCTGTTTCTTCAGACCCACTCAACTCACCCTTTAATACTCATAGATTTCTGGAAAGGGGATTCAATGCTAAGGAATCAGAGGTACAAATTAAGTTGAACTCCCTCTTTGAATTTGCATATTCTTATATCAAAGTTCCTGTAGGATAGCATTACATTTTCACAAATCAAATTCTCTCTCCTGTGTCCAGGACCATGTTTTATTTGTGTTTGTTTTCTTCTTAGCAGCCAGCACGAAGCCTGGCATAAAACAAATCTCCCCAACTTTTTGATGAGTGAATCTGGGCATTGGAATCAGGCAACTTAGATTCAAATCCCAGTTGTGTTTTGTCCTAGATGGGTCACCACAACATCACTAAAATTTATTTCCCTCATCTGTAAAATGGGGCTAGTAACAGTATCTCACTGAGTGAGCATAAAACAAGGTGGTGCACATAAAGGATTTTAGCATAGTGTCCAGCAAGAGTTGCCCCACCTCTGTAACTATTGGTGTTGCCTCAGCACACTTTTAAACTCTCTTTGCCTTATTTTCTAATGGGAAAGAAAGGGACTGTGAGATTTACTTTATAAAGTTGTTAAGAAAACTCAATCAGAGAAGAGAATGAGTTTGAAAATACAATGCAAATGCCAGGCATGATTATTATTATTTGACTGTTCAGAAAAGCCATCTTTTTGAAAAGCAGTGTGGGACAGTAGAATGACCACCAAACTAGGATTTGAGAATCAGGTTCTAATCCTGGTTCGACTCATAACCCTCAACAAGGCACTTAGGTTCCCTGGGCCTCCGTCATCTCTTCCTTGAAATACGGTTATTTCTAGGTAATTTCTCAAACCCATTCTACCACTAAAATTGTATAAGCCTAAACCACTATCATTTCTAGGACCTAATTTTTATGTATTGCCTAGTAATGTGGCTATGAATCACCATATCTCTTGAAGGGAAAGGTATAGTCTACAGGATAGAGATGGGCACACTGAAATGCTGTGTAATGAGTCCCCAGTCCAGCCAAGGTCGGTGGTAGAGGACACAGATTCTAAAAAGGAGATGCTTATACCCAGTTCAGGAAAATGCATTTCTACTGAGTTTCTACTATTTAAAATTTTCCTAGTTAAAGAATTTATGGTACTACATAGGAATACAATAGCTTCATTAAAATTATGTGGCAGAAAATTTTTTTTTAATTGTTGAACTTTTTTTAAAAAATAATTTTTATTTCTTGAAGTATTACAAAGAGTATTACATATGTCTCCTTCCCCCCCCCCCCCTTGACATTCCCCCGGCCCCTACCTCCTAGTGTCTTGTGTCCATTGGTTATTCTTATATGCATGCATATAAGTTCTTCGGTTGATCTCTTAACCCCCCCCCCCCAAACCCTCCCCAGGCTTCCCACTGTAGTTTGACAGTCTGTTCAATGCTGCTCTGCCTCTGCATCTACCCCTGTTCATCAGTCTATACTGGTCCCCATTATCTGTCCCAACCTCACCGGGGCCATCTCAACCTCACCGGGGCCGTCCCGACCTCCAGAAAATTTTTAATGAGGTAAAAAGGTATCAATGAAAAATTAAGTTACAAATAGAACATATTATATATCTAATGCATACTAGTACACACACACACAAACACACACACACACACACGTCATTAGTAATAATGACAGCCTCTGAGGATTAAAAGACATAAAGACTCAGCTGAGTGGTAGCTCAGGTTAGGAGTTGAAAGTACATTGAGAGCTCTGAGAATTAGGCTGCATGACTGAGTTAAGTGTCTCTCTACACATGCACAATTCCTTAATACTTTCGATTCTGTGCCTTGTTTACAACTTATAAATGTGGATGCTGGTGTCTGCTCACCAATCTTTTGAGAAAATTCAATGAGACAATGTATGTTAAAGCCTCCAGCCCAGAGCCTGTTCACAAAGAATTGGAGAAATGTTAGTTCCTTCTTCGGGGTTCTACTTAGTAAGGGGGAAAAAAGTAAGCCTGTATCCTTGCTCCATAATTTAATCCTAGTTATCAAAATGACCTCCTAAAGAATCCTTCTTAAATAAACCCATTTTCCTGTTGATTTTAAAGTGAGTGTTCCCTGCTTTTACAGGCTGGGAAACAATAGTTATCACTCCATTGCTATCATCCTTCATTTTGGCTTAACTATACACGTTTACTGTCTGGACATATTTGGGGAGAAGGATTGTATGAGGTGCGAAAGCAAAGCGCTACTTTTTAGTTATGTTTTCAGTAGAGTTGCATAATACATTGATTTTATAAACTAGTTTTCACCAATATTTCTTTATGAGTCATCACTTCTTATTGCTGAATTTTTTTTTCCTGACACTTCTATCCTGCCCAAACACACAGTTATTTTTGTCTTTCTATGTCTTGTCTCTTTGTTAACCAATCATTCATTAAGAAAAAATAAACTGGATGTTTCCGTGATAGAGTAAATTTTAGAGATGGGCAAACTGGAATTGACTTAATGAGCTACAATATGCCATCCTACATAAAAATATGAGAATTATATTTGGTTGTCATCTTTATTTTATTTAACGAGGGAATTATGTTCCTGTTTATCGCCCAGGAAATTACTATTCCTTCTGCCAAAGTACAGCCAATCATTTCTGATGACCTCATGACCACATCATCCATTTCATTTTTCAACATTAGCTTATGTGGCTTTATAATAATAATAGCATGCCTGTAACAGCTCAATCAGATGCAACAGCAATTTGTGTATTCCTGAAAACATTAAAATTTGGATTTCTCTAACATCCATCACTATTAAAAACTATGTGTCAAATCACAACCAACAAATTAGTTTAGAGGAGATAATCATCCACACTCTCTTAGATCAGGGAAGTCTAGAATGATGTGGGGAGGAGGGGTAAGGATTTGAGAAATGTGCTTACTATTTAAAAAACCTGCCAATTCCCTACAACTACAGGATATTATGCTAAACCTTACTCTCAATTAAAGAAATACAAATTAAGATCATTATAAGGCAGTAGTTCTGAAGCTTTAGAGTGCTTAAGAATTACCTGGAAAGCCTAGGCATTCAACATGGGAATAGTCAGACCCTATCTCCAGAGATGCTTTGAGTAGATCTGCAAGAAAGCTGGGTTTCTGAAAAATTTTAACAAGCACCCCAAGAGGTTTTGATGCAGAAGTTTCATGTCTCATGCTTTGAAAAAAATTACTTGCTAGTCCAAACACATACCTGAAAGTAAAAGTTATAAAATCCAAAGTTGGTGGGACTGTGAACAGGGACCTTACTAATCGCACTGTGGATTTGCTATAGATCAGAGAACAATGCACAGTGGAAGTTATTAAAACCACCAGAGCCTGTTGCCTAGTATTTCTTTTTGGGGAATCATATTCCAAGGATATATCCCAGAATATTTATTTTAAAGGTAATACTTAAAGACAGTTAGTGAAGTTCTATTTATAATGCAATAAACAATAATAATTATCAACAATAAGGCTGTTTGTTTAATCAATGTTTATTTAGCACTTAAAGTACTAAGTCTTTTATGAATATTATCATTTAATTTTCATTTCAAGAAAACCTTATTATGGCTAAGCAAATAAAATGTATTAACATGAGCATGTACTTTTAAATTATACACATGTGGGTCAGACTCATGGAGATATATAAATTAATATAAGGTGAAAATGCTAATCATCCGAGAGATGCAAATCAAAACAACAATGAGGTACCATCTCATACCTGTCAGACTGGCTATCATCAACAAATCAACAAACGACAAGTGCTGGAGAGGATGTGGAGAAAAAGGAACACTTGTGCACTGCTGGTGGGAATGCAGACTGGTGCAGCCACTATGGAAGACAGTATGGAGTTTCCTTAAAAAACTGAAAATGGAACTCCCATTTGACCCTGTGATCCCACTTCTAGGAATATATCCCAAGAAACCAGAAACAACAATCAGAAAGGATATATGCACCCCTATGTTCATAGAAGCACAATTCACCATAGCTAAGATCTGGAAACAGCCTAAGTGCCCATCAGTAGATGAATGGATTAGAAAACTGTGGTACATCTACACGATGGAATACTATGCTGCTCTAAAAAGGAAGGAACTCTTACCATTTGCAGCGTCATGGATGGAACTGGAGAGCATTATGCTAAGTGAAATAAGCCAGTCAATGAAGGGAAAATACCACATGATCTCACTCATTCATGGATAATAGAGACCATTATAAACTTTTGAACAATAATAGATACAGAGGCAGAGCTGCCTCAAACAGATTGTCAAACTGCAGTGGGAAGGCCGGGGAGGATTGGGGGGCAGGAGGTAGGGGGGTAAGAGATCAACTAAAGGACTTGTATGCATGCATATAAGCATAACCAATGGACATAAGACACTGGGGGATAGGGGAGGCTAGGGGACTGTCTAGGGCGGGGGGATAAAATGGACACATATGTAATACCCTTTGTAATACTTTAAGCAATAAAAAAAATATATAAGGTGAAAATGGCAGAACACAAAATAATATTACAACTTCAAAATAGAGATGTAGAGATTGTCAGTGATTGCTGATATAAAAAATAGTGTATTAGATGCTTATTTGATTTATATTTTTTAAAAAAAACAATAATTCTGGATATTTACAAGCTAAGATGGGAGTGAAATATTTCTGTATATCAAGAATATGAAGAGCCCTGGCCAGGTAACTCAGTTGGTTAGAGCATCATTCAGATACACCAAGGTTGCAGGTTTGATTTCCTAGTCTGGGCACATAGAAGAAGCAACCAATGAATGTGTAAATGAATAACAAGTGGATGTTTCTTTCTCTTCTCTCTCTCTCTCTCTCTCTCTCTCTCTCTCTCTCTCTCTCTCTCATCAATAGATAGAATTTTAAAAAAGAGTAGAGGATGAAAATTACAAAACCAACCAACAAGTTCAAATGAATATTGGGATTGCATATAAAACTAAAAGAGAATAATAAGTTTTATATGGCCAAGATTAAGATTTGAAGTTAAGAGTTAATTCTAAGTAAGTTTTTTGAAACTTGGAAATATTTTATAAAAGGTTTGGGTAAATTTTAAAAGTCAAATAAGCACCAGATTTCACTGCTTTCCCCTAGTTTCTTCCATCAGCCTTGGCCAGCAAATGCTGGTCAGGTTTCTCTTTCATCAGCAAGACCACCTGGATTCCATCTCCTAGACTCCCTTCTTTTAGTAATGAATCATAATTTCCCTTATTCCCACATATACTGTCAAAGAAAACCCATGGGCACAGACAATAGCGCGGGGAAAGCCTAAGGTGGGAAAGGGGTTGGGTAGAGGAAGGCAAGGGAAGGGAAAATGAGGAACATCTGTTATACTGTCAACAATAAACAAATTATATATATATATTTAAAAAGCTACAAGGACAGCTGTAAGGATACTGCTATGATGGCACAAATACAAAATTTCATTTTATGTATGGATCAATCTTTCACTGAGATTTTTTGATGTCCCTTTGAATTGGCATATTTACACACACACACACACACACACACACACACACGAATTTGCACTAATATCAAAATTAGTAGGAAGACAAGTTATTTCAAGTTTATTGACATTTAGCCACTTGGAGGAAAACTGGCAGATTCACTCCAAAATAATTAATCTTTGCTGAAAACACTCCGAGGTCTGTTTTCCCAAAGCAGCCCTGTGAGCCATGTGCTGTATTGGTAAGGGCATACTTCATTGGACACCATCATCACTTTTCCATCTGGCAACAGGTGGTCATTAATATGAAATGTTAAACTAACACTGAAATGAAATCCATGCATAATCAGTGATTTTGGAGAGTGCAGAAGTGTTTGAAAGTCTGAAAATCACTCATTTCTCTCAACAAACAAGCCTTCATTCCGAACTCTTCAAAAAAGAGAAAATGAGCCACTGATATCAGCTCTAAAGAAGCTGTTTCCAAATGTTTTGCATTTTTAGAAATTCAATCACCAGAAAAGCGATGTGCAGAATTGTAACCCTTTTGGTTAAAAGGAGCGGGAGCACTGTGACAGCCCGCCACCACCATGCTGGCCCCAGGGAGTGCTCTGGGGAACACATTTTATCAATCACTGTTCCCAAGACGCCCTTTGGGCCCGTTGGGCTTCTAAATGTGATGGCTAAGGAACAGTTCTTACCCTCGATTCACCATGAAGAAGCTTTAACGAATTGTGGCTTCAGCCCTCATACACATCAATTCAGGGATCTGGCACATTCAACCAGGCAGGATCCAAACTCAAAATGGGTCGAGGCACAAGTCAAACCAGGGGTTATCCTGAAGAACCTAGATTTATGCCTTTTCTGAATTCTGGTATAACATTATATGCTTTTATCAAGGACTGTTATCCAAAATATACAAAGAACTCTTAAACCCTAACAATAAGAACACAAACAACCTGGTTTTAAAAATGTCCAAAGACCATAACTGACACCTCACCAAATAAGATACCCAGCTAGCAAATAAGCATATGAAAAGATGTTCCACATCATATGTCATCAGGGAAAGGCAAATTAAAGCAACAATGAGATACCGCTAAATATCTCTTAGAATGGCTAAGCTCTGGAACCCTGACACCACCAAATGCTGTGAAGGTTGTGAAGCAACAGGAATTGCTGGTGGGAATGCAAAATGGTACAGAAACTTTGAGAGACACCTTGGCAGTTTCTAAACATAGTCTCATAAAATCCTGCAATTGCACTTCTTGTTATTATCCAAAGGAGAACACCATTGCAGCAGGCCGCGTACACATCTGACTTGTATGTCAATAAAACACAAGTTAAAACTTGAGAGAGCCCTGGCTGCTGTGTCTCAGTTGGCTGGAGCATTGTGCTCTGCACCTGAACATTGTGGGTTCCATTCCTGGTCAGGGCATGTACCTAGGTTGCAGGTTTGATTCTCAATCAGGGAGTATATAGAAGGTAGCCAATCTCTCTCTCTCTCTCTCTCTCTCTCTCTCTCTCTCTCTCTCTCTCTCTCCTCCTCACTCCCTCCTCTCTCTCTCTCTCTCTATAATCAATGGGCATGTCCTGGAGTGAGGATTAAAGAAAAAGAAAAAAACTTGAGAGAAATTTGAGAGAAGTGTGCACCACTCTAAGCTGGTTGGAGCTATGAAAAACAAACTTGGATTTTCTGTGAGTCTGTAAAACAGCATATTCAGTGAACCCAAATATGAAATATATTCTGCCACTACAATTATAGAATGTCTGTGAGGAGCTAGGTTTTTAAAAATTAGGTTCTTGGGTTTTAAAATGTCCCTTTGATGCCAATGAGCCTGCCGATCTAGCTAGCCTGTTGTCTCTTCTCACCAGGATGCCTCCTGCTTATTTCTATTATGTTTGTCTCAAGTTTGAGGACTTTGCCAAGATCACAAGCTGCTAGAACAACCTTTTTCTTTTTAATTTCCTCCTTTTGCAATGAAACACTTAATTGTCAGACATATTAAAATGAAGATAATCTCTCAGTGGAGCATTTGTGAAAATTACAGAGTCCTCGGTGACTTCCGATGTGACTAGGGCCAGCTGCTGATAGTAACTCAGATAACAATGCATTTTAAACAGCTAACCTAGCGAGGCTTTCTAAAAATATTAATAATAAAACCCAAGTGATTTAATTTCTTTAGATGAGTATAACGCAAGCTCACAGACTCCGTGCGTCATTGGGCTCTGGTTGCTAGGAAATCCATGAATAGAACTTAATACGCATTCAGCAACAGGCTGCGGGCGTAATTTATCTCCATGGATGCTCCCTCAATTGCCTTTGAAATGACATTAAGATAACTTTGAAGCATTTTCAACAAGCCCGAGTCAGTGAACACAAAGGAAACAGACCATTTTTGGACAACCATCCAGATTTCCTATATAGAAATTCACATTCCTTGGGTTGTACCAGTACATATCTATGTAGGTGGGGGTTACAGAGCTATGGCCATATTGTAATGGATGATGGAAAAAGAATTATGCAAAAATGTGGTCTTTGAAAGTAGATACGTTTAATATCAAATTCTAGGTCAGTTACTTTCTAGCTAGCATAGGTAAACTTTTCTGAACTTTAGTTTTCTCTTTTATAAAATGAGGGTAACAATTCTCACCTTACAGAATGTGAGCATTAGCCATGGGTATGTAAAGCCCCTGACTCATAACACCAGTGTGATTAATGATATAACAATAATGGGTGTAGTGGAAATAGCAGTAGTACTATTCATGTAATCACAGCAACAGAAGTACAAGAATAGATATTGCTATCAGTATTACTACCCGTGTGGTTACTGCCACCAACACCACCACTACTACCACCATCACCATCAGAAATTACTATAGAAGAATAGAGGACCCCTTTATCTTTAAAAATTTGCACTATCATTATGACTTTAAAACAGACTAAAGGAACGTATTTACAGCAGAATAGTTTCTAAAGAGCCTCCAAAACAGCAAGTTAAATTTAGTAAAATTTAAGATTATTAATCAATATTGCCTCGGACCAGTAGGACAATTCATTGGTGGTAGAACTTTTGTTTTGCTTACACTGTGAAGCCCAAGTTCCCTAATTCACATTGTGAAGAATTCCTTGTTTTTATATCTCAGTGTCCCTCATGAGAGAGAGAACAAAGACTTTAAAAATATATAGTCTGTCCATCTGCACTGGGAGGTCTCTCTTCCTTCCTCAACTGGTCCAGAAAACATTTTAATGGACTTGACTATTGGAAGGGACTGTGCAAGATTCAGTCAGGGTAACCTTCCACACAATGGCTGTCTTCTCCACAGCCAGCCAATAGAAAGAGAAGTTAAACAATTCTTATGATTTAGGAGAGTAAATGTCTCCAACATTTTCCCAGTGTGACTGGAAACTGAACACATACATTTCTTTGTTCATTAAGAAAAGAGTCAAAATTGTCCTGGCCAGTGTTCTCAGTGGTTAGAGCGTTGGCCCACTCACTGAAGAGTCTCAGGTTCAATTCTCAGTCAAGGGCATGTATCTGGGTTGCAGGTTTGATCCCTGGCCCAGGTCAGGGCTCATAGAGAAGGCAACCAATTGAGGTGTCTCTATCTCTTCTCTCTCTCTCTCTCTCTCTCTATCTCTCTCTCTCTCTCTCTCTCTCTCTCCCTCCCTCCCCTTTACCTCCCTCCCTCCCTTCCATTCTCTCTGGAAAAAAGAAAGAAAAAATATCCTGAGGTGAGGATTTAAAAAAAAAAAAGAGCCAAAATTCAAAAGTCAGATAGGCTCATTCCAAGAATGATACTCTATCAATTGTGCTAGAGAATTTTCAACCTGTGCTCTGTGGTCACCTGCAAGGTATTGGTGTGGAGAGGGAAGTAAGTGGCAAGTAAGCAGTCTAGAATCTTCCACTCCAACTTCAGCAAGGACAGCTCTACATTGATCATTTGTATATATTGAGTTTCCATATACAATCTTGTTCAAGAAACTTTCCGTAGCTAAAAATAAAATACATTAAAATGTCTCCTGTACCACGCTGCCTTCCAACATATGCCTTTGGTTTCTCTAATAGTGCTATTCCGATAAAATTTTCAATGGTGATGGACATACTCCATACCTGCCTGGTTCAACATAGTAGCCAGTAGCCATATGTGACGATTGAACATATGGGTGGTGTTAGAAGCAAATGAAATTTTAATTGTGTTAAATTGTAATTAATGTAAATGTAAATCACCACATGTCACTACTGGCTACCATGTCAGACAGAGCAGTAATCTACAACAATGGATGAGGAGGGAAGGCCTTAGGGTTAACTAAACTGAGCTATGATAATGTCAAAACTTTCATTTTAAGGTTAAACACCATTTGGCAAGAATAATGAGAAGCTGAAGTGCTTTCACTTGAAAGAAAAAAAGAAAGAAAAGAAAGAAAGAGAGAGAGAGAAGGAAGGAAGGAAGGAAGGAAGGAAGGAAGGAAGGAAGGAAGGAAGAAAGAAAGAAAGAAAGAAAGAAAGAAAGAAAGAAAGAAAGAAAGAAAGAAAGAAAGGAAGAAAGAAAGGAAGGAAGGAAGGAAGGAAGGAAGGAAGGAAGAAAGAAAGAAAGAAAGAAAGAAAGAAAGAAAGAAAGAAAGAAAGAAAGAAAGAAAGAAAGAAAGAAAGAAAGAAAGAAAGAAAGGAAGGCAGGCACATAGTGTGGCTTCCACATCTGTTTGTTGCTGTGTCTCCCCAGAGCTGATTAAATGGCTGTTCTCGTCTCCATAATGTGCAGGTGAGAAAGAATTGGAGTTGAGGATTTCTGCGTTCTCTGCAGGCAGTTTGCCTTTGCTGAAACAGAGCCTATTTATCTTCATTCTTTATTTTATATTCATCTTGCTATTTACAAACAGGCAATTTCCTAATGTAGCAACATTTTTCTGTCAATAGGATAATTGAAAGACTAATCTTAATTTGCTCTTGCTTACAGTCTTTGAAAGCAGACCTCCTCTTCTCCTGGGCTCTGCTCCTCTCCCCGCTCCCCTGCTGGAAGTCCAGGATCTGGGTTTTATTCTCTATGGGTCACTGACCCCGCCCCCAAGGGAGAAGCGCTGAGGCCAGGGAGCAGGCCAGGGAGAAGTTCCTAATTCAAGTCACAGCTCACAGCAGCGACAAAGTGTTCAAATCAAATGTCTGTCTCTAATGGATTATTATTACAGCTATCTTCTTTCTCAGCAACTGAATAAACACAAAATCAGATTCCTTTTCTTTTTTTTTTTTTACCTGATTCTAGAGAAACCAGTGCATTCATAGTTCAGTTCTCTCCCATAGAGGGTCTCATCCTCATTCCCCTCCATAGCTCAGTGAATGGGAATCAGGCCACCTAACAGCAGAGGATGGAGCAATCATTCCTCATATTGTCATCGGATGAATGCCTGAACAATGCTTCATTTAGACAAAATCTGCACCACGGAGTTTCAAAATGCCAGTACCTTTTCCCCAAGCAGTTCCACGGTGAGTCTACATTCATCCACTCAGACACATGAGAGTTAGACATTCAAATAAAAATAGTCCGAATCAGATTAGTCCTCCCTATTGGAATAAAAAAGGGTCAATGGATCAAAGCTACAAGATATAATGGAGCACTCAGACAAAAATAAGACCGGTTAAGGTAGAATTCTTCAAGGATACTGATTCCCTAATTTTACCCACCAGAATCTTGACTGTAAGCATTATGCAAGGTCCATCAAACTTGGGGTATCCATACTGATTCTCTCATGTTACCAATATTTATAGTTAACATATGATTACTCCTCCATGGCAGGCATCCTGACAAGGTATGCTAACACATAGACAAGACAAATCTCAGTTCTCACAGAGCTGGAATTTAATAAACAATGAAATGAGAAAGATAATTCAAGATTTTGTGAGCATTAAGAGCTGTAAAGGAAACAAGCAGGGCGATGTTGAGAGAGGTGGTTCGGGAAGTACTTTCTGAGAAGGTGATGTTGAAGACTACAAATCCTATTGTTGTTTTTATCGTGTGGTTAACTATTAACTATCCTATACACACCTGTGTAAAAGATGTGTCATTTTATTTTTTATCCAATACCAAAGCTTTTTGCTTTTGCCCACTTCCCTAATCTATCACCAAAGAATTTTATCTAACCCAGTTATGTCTGTTCTTTTGATTGTAATGTATACAATAAGGTGCAAAACTGCTATTCTCCTGAGTATTATCACAATGCATTGAAGTTTTGCTTCCCCACAATTGTTTGGCTTAAATAAACTCAGAGAAAATTCTTTACAGGTTTGAATGTTTCAAAATAAATTAAAGAATAATAATGATAATGCTGCAATGGAACAAAAAACAAACAAAAAGACCTGAAGCAGGAGCAACCTATGGAGTTTGCTCAGTAATCAAAGTGCAAATGGGGCATCAGAAAACAAAAGGCCACGTTAGAGAAGACACTGCCCTGATGGAGGAAGACTGGCCAGTGTGGACAAGCACGAGGATGGGGTGACCAACAGCAGGAGATGAGCTTGAAAGGTGGTGGCAACTGGACTCCCCAGGACTCCCACGGTCATGAGAAGAAGTGACATTCAATACCAAGCTCCCTGAAGCAGGCTGTGCAAGGGTTATTAGCAGGAGGCCAGAAATAACTGCAGGACTTCGTGAAAAAGACAGCAGGACTTTTTGAGAATGACAGAGCCAGAACTCTGTAGATCAGTTTCTCTCCATGAGGCAACAGGAAACTCTTAGTCCATGTGGTTAAGTAGAGAGTCTGGATTCAACTGTCTTTTGCTTCGTGAGTCTCACATTTCATGCTTTCCACAGCAGTCACAGCAGCCTCCTGCAGACCTGCATCCTCTGCACCTGCTCACTGGACAGTCCTGAAGTTCAGAGCCCCAGGGAGGCCCGTGCTCTTCCCTCCACCCTGACTGAGCTTCTCCATGCACCCTTATGCTCCACACGTCCTTGCTCTCCTCATGTCTCTGCTCAAATTTCCCATTATCAGAGGGGATTTCTCTGATCACCCCATCTAGAGCAGAACCCCTTGTCTTTTCTCTCAACCCCCTTCATCTGCTTTATGGATCTTCCTTTTTCTTCATGGCAACAATCACACATGCCATGTAATATCTATTTATCTATTTAACTGTTTATTGTCTGTCTCCTGAAAATAGACTATAAGCTTCTGGTAAAGGGGCGTGGGGCGGGGGTGGATAAATGGTGATGAAAGGAGACTTGACTTGGGGTGGTGAACACACAATACAATATACAGATGATGTATTGCAGAATCGTATACCTGAAACCTGTATAATTGTACCAACCCAATGTCAATCAATTTAAAAAATAAATTCAATTTAAAAAATAAAAAAATTGAAAGACAAAAAAATGATATAAGCTCCTAGAGGGCAGGGCCTTTGCCTATGTCGTTCAGTCATTCATCCTCCATGTCCATATTAGACAGCGTCTGGCACATAGTAGGGGAATATGTGCTAAGTGAAATGCCCTTCATTTCTGAGAGCCCAGAACCTGGTGCAAGCAAACCTAGCACTCATCAGCATCTTCTGCACTGGGCAGAGGAGGTGAAGCCCATTCCCGAGGGAAAACCACCTCTTGCTCAGACTCTAAACTCAAAACAGGTGCCCCAGGGCACACCCCACAGATGCTCCCTGCAGCCCCTCAACTTTCCCCACTGAGCAGCAGTTCAGGAGCCTTCCTGGATAAGTACTTTATACCAGTCTCTTCTATGGGCCTACCATGAAAGACACTTCTTTTTTGAAGGGAGAAAAAGATTAATATGTGGGTCAGCAAGAAGTGAAAACACCCTATTGTATGGGGGTATTAAAAGCCAAAAAGAATGTGTAACAACCAGTCTCTGTTCATTATGCTATGATTTCCCCAATGGCAGACACCATCATTGTTCACCCACCAGGACACCCACAGCACCAAGACAACCGAAGCCCAATAGGTTCCCACTACATTTTTGTTGAATAACAAACATTTTAGTTATGGGGACATGATTTACACACAGAAAATCAGCAGGAGAGCAAGCCCAGAGTAGAAGTTGAAAACTAGAGAGTCCCTATTTTATCTAGGCCCTCCAAGCAAAAGTCGCACTCAGAGAAATGAGTTCTTCCCTGTACAAGGCTTGCCTCGTCCAGGGAGCTTTCCCTAACTGATCCAGTTCAAACTAACTAGATATCTATTGCTTTTAGAATCCCTGCCACACCTTATATCACTTAGCAGTTTTCCAAAGCTTTATAACAAGAACCACTTTGCTTCAAGACTAACATTTTTGAGGGTTGGGACTGTATCACATTTTCTTCTACATGCCAGCCCAGGGCCTAAAGCAATGTGGGGAAGTGAAGTAATAGAGACAGTATTTTCTAGGTATGTTCTGGTTAATTAACAAGCAATCTTGTTCCATTTTCATTTCTCTAAGCCATAAGAAAAAACTATGTTTTTCACTCTTATTTGCATATCCATTTACAGTATCATCCTGTTTTACATATATATGTTCATTTTGCTTACACAAAATGAAGCTATTTCTCTGCAATCACCGGAAGACTGTTAACATCCAAAGCCTAGAGTTTCCCATCTGGTAGCATATCCCACAACAAAGAGCCTTTTTGGAAGCTTGCTTAATCCTCTAAAGTGATGTGTTTCACAACTCAACTTTTATCTGATGTCAACAGAAACATATTTTTGTAAAATGTGGCTCAAATGCAAGTGTGCTGAATTCCTAGTTTAAAATATAGAAAGATGGAAGGGGTTGTGGGTATATTTAAAAAGAGAGAGTAGTCTAATTAGTCTAAGCTTCTAAAATGGCCTTGAGCCATGACCCGCTTGGCCCGGGATATAAAGAGAAGAGCTTGCAATGGATTAAGGTGTCCAGTATATTTCAAGCCCCTTCTCTGGAGACGACCCCCTGCCAGAAGGTTGGTGGGGGGAGTTCAACTGGAAAAGATAGACTAAAACCCATAGAAGAATGCAAGCAAGAAGAATTCTTTCTTCTTCCCTAGAGCTCAATTTCCCTCGTCCTGTTCTCTCCTCAAATCTTTAAGCTTCCTTTCTACCTCTCACTCTCAATTAAACTGGCTTCTTGTTTCACTCAGGGCGGAGGGGAGAAGCAGGTGACAAGCCCTGCCACTACCACCATCTTTGACAACATGTCTACCAAGATGTAGGCATCTGAGCCCATCTACTCTGACTCTCATCCCTTACAGCGGGTAACTGGTCAGTGCTATTCAAGCCAGCCCCTCTCTTACCTGCTGAAGGACACTGCTGCTGCAGTTGTGTTCTCCCTCCCACGTGTCACCCAGTTTTCTGTCTCTACTGGATCATCATGAAAATAAATGCAGGGTCTCCCACTCACACCTCCGCTGGTCACTTCCTGAGTTCTCTGCCTCCCTTTACACTCAACACTGGAAATAATTATCTATGTTCCCTGCCTCTACTTCCTCTCTTCTCATTAAACTCACTTCTGTTAGGCTCTGACCTCATGCATCTATCAATGGTGGAGTCCCCAAAGACCCCAATGTCGATCCAACAGCAAATTCTTAAATCAGCAACATTGACGCAATTGGACACTACCTTCCTTCCTGAAATGCCTTCTTCACTTAGCACTGTCTCTTGGGTCTCCTTCCATTTCTCTGGCTGCTCTCCCCAGTCTCCTGGGCTAGCTTTTCCTAATCTTTGCAGCCTTCAAGTGTCCTCAAGTTTCAATTCTCACACCTCTTCTCTTTTCCATTATCATTCAATCTAATGACTTTACCGCGCCTTCTAGACACTGGCAATTCCCAAATATATATCTCTTCCCCTGATATCATATATACATTTACCTACATTATGCTCCCATGCATATATTCAATAGTATTTCACACTGAATAAGCCCAAAACCAAACTCTTTTTTAAAAAATATGTTTTTATTAATTTCACAGAGGAAGGGAGAGGGAGAGATAGAAACATCAATGATGAGAAATCGATCAATCATTGATTGGCTGCCTCCTGCACAACCCCTACTGGGGATCAAGCCCACAACCCAGGCATGTACCTTTGACCAAAATCGAACCTGGGACCTTTCAGTCCACATGTCTGCTTTATCAACTGAGCCAAACTCTTGCTTTTGCTTTCGTACCTGCTCCCCTCACTATTTTTCCCCAAGTAAATAACAAGTCTATTATTCTGGGTTCTCAGGCCAATATGTAAAAATATAAGCTCTTTTGGGGGAGAGGGGATCTTTGTCAGAGTAATTCATCTTTCACAACTACAATAGTGCCTGGCACATACATAGTAAGGAACTGACAAATACATGTTAAATGAGACACTGCTATAAAGTTGTAAGAAAGGACAATGGAAAGGATCATTAACCCTAAATTTAAAGCAAGAGGTGGGGGAACAATTGGGAAATACTTGATGAAAAGTAAATTTTAATTTGGTTTTAAAAAATTAACAAGAATTTGACAGGACAATAGCAGGGAAACATTCCTGGCAGAGGGAATAGCATGAGCAAATATAACAAGATGTGAATGTAGTTAGAGAACTAGAAACATGCCACTGAGGTAGAAGGGAAATAACAAAACATGCTGGGAGATAATTCTGGCAAAGTAGTTTAAAGCCAGATCTTAAAGAGTCTTGTCAGAGTCTGTTTTTTATGATTCATATTTTCACATCTCTCTGAGTCATTCACTCTAATGAGGCTTCTAAGAGGGCATGAAGTTAACAATAACAATCTTAGAGAGTCTTGTCACAGGACTTGGAAATTATCTTATAGGCAAGAGAGAGCTGTAAAGACTTTTTAGAAAGAGGAATAACACCTCACAGCACAGTGTTGAGAAGATAGTATATGATTAATAAATGTGTCCAGGGAAACAAAGGCAGGAGAAGACTGGGTAATAGATTGGGAATGACAAGAGCAGAGTGTGGAAGTGTGGGAATCCAGCAATACTTTCAGCAAGAGGTGGAAAGCCTGCACTCAACTGCAATAGCAAGAATGGCCAATAGAGAGCAGTCCTAGGTGAGACTGTAGAACAGAATTGCTGATGGCAAGTTAAGGATAAAGAAGGGCAAACACAGGCACAAAAGGTTGATACCCTCTAGCCTTCTTCCCTCACCCCAAAACTTTTTACAACTGAGAGAGGTGCACCCCAAACTCCTAGCACTCTCAGATGCTGAGAGCCAGAGGAGAAAGGAAGACCAGCTATAGTCAAGGACAAGCTGTGGGCATGCTGGTGAAAGCCTGTTCCCAATGTTCACGTTCATTTCCTCTGTGCAGTGATCCCAAGTGGAAGTCAAGTAGCCATTTCCCACCATTCCGGCATCACTTTCCAGTGGGATTGCTCTGTAGAGGATTAGCTGAAGGTAACTAAAAGGCATGCCAAAGATTGAAGGTGAGAGAAAATTTCATAGTACTAAATTTTGCCTACAATCAGCCTGGCTTCCAAGAAAGAAAGAAAAAAAAATTCTTTCTCCGGTTACCCATTGCACCACAAGGGTTGATTCTGCCCTGAACCTCCAATTCTTGATTGTCCCAATTCACTTTATGTTAAACCATATTATGGTTTGAAGAGATTTGGAGGCAGAAGCTAGTTGGAAAACCCAACATCATTCATAAAATTATTAATACTAAGAAGAATGAAGAATGTGTTGAGTTTCAAACTACAATTTTTTAAAATTCTTTATCATTGAAAGTTTTACATATGTCTCCTCCTCCCTCCGCCCTCCCCACCCCCCTCCCTGCCAGCCATCAAACTACAAATTTGTAAGTAAACTTTTGGTACTTAGTTCATTAACATGGGAAATAAGATTTCTTCTTCTGTTCTTTGTGATTCATATTTTCATGTCTCTGTCAGTCATTCATTATAATGCAGCCTCTAAAAGGGCATGAAGTTAACAATAACAATTATATTAATGATAGAGTGAGTTATTAAAATTTAGCTTAATAGCCACTATATTTGTGATGATAATTATAGTTATGACTAACTATGATTATAGCAGCCATTGTAATCATAATAAGCTCAAGGATGATTTAATGCTAATTGCTCCATCATAAAGAAGTCAGAATATAGAATTGTAAGTGGATATACTTATGATTGCAATGCAAAAGGATATACAGGGTGTCCCAAAAAATGTATACACACTATAACAGCTGATAGCTCAATTTTGAAAATAAAATGTATTTTAATAAACACTGCCTTTATAAATTATTCAAGGTGTATCTATACATTTTTTGAGATACCATATATGTGGATATTAATCACTAGATGTTAGCCTTCTCCATGAAAATAGAGAAAAGAAAAGTTTTGGTAAACCTAAACTTGGTTCAGATCTGCTGTCGGCCTCCTGAGGGGGTGGAATATGGGTATCATTTTTGAAACTAAGTGCCTTGCCACTGAAATTAGTTTTAAATTTAGGGAATGTATTGATAAGATATTGGGAACTTCTTTTATTCTAAGTGGACCAAAGATAGAAAGTAACCCCATCGACCATTGTCCCTGATGCACACTGAAAGAAACTGCCCAGCCATTAAAATCATATGAAAATACTTAAACATGGAACTTCCTAAGGCCATGTCTATTGAAGAGACTCCTGAAGCTCTCATTTCGTGTCCCTTCATACAGCAGAAGGTCACCCTGGGGAATTTAATCTTATGACAACAAAGAATTATGTGTGTCTGGCAATTACAGAGATAGATGGGTGAGGTCTTGCAATTCATAAATATCATAAAAATCCATTTACAATAAAAAAAAAACCAGTTTACTTGCCCATTGATTATTTGTCCTTACCTCTATCTCACCTTACTTTCCATCTTGTCCCAGAAAGATGCTACTTTGTAAAAATTCCTCAAATAGCATGAGAAAGCTTATAATTTGGGGTGAGTTTGTTCCTCTTTAGGTATCCAGAGTAGAAGGCAAACTGAGCCAACTAGATAGAAGAAAATGTCAAGTACCACATTGTAGAAATAAATACAAGATATACTCATTTTCACACATATTTGCCACAGATGGAAACTTCACTTAACGATGGTTGATTGTGGAGCCTGGCCAAAGGCTTATACACACCAAGAAGGCATAATGATATGCGATGGCCTCACTAATAAAGCAGTCACGTAGAGATTCCAAGAACACCGTCAGAGCTGGTTTCTAGTGAAATATTTGACAATAATGATGACACCAAGTCACTCCATGAGGACCAACATACATTATTATGAAATCATAATAAAAACTTTACATAATGAGAATTTCCTAAAGAGTTAAGAATAAAGTTAATTCTTAACAATTACAAAAGTCCTGTTAAATAAGGGAAAGAAAGAAAGGAAGACTTATTGCTGATTCTCCATGGTATGAAGTTAGATAAGTTGCAGTAATATTATGGGTAATGAGCACAAGAAATATTGAGTTGATTCTCAATCTGTGAATATTCCAGCCAAGAATTTTCCAGAGCTTTGTTGGCTATCCACACTCAGAAGGCTTCAAAAGCCTCATAGCCCTCTTACCAGTAGAGGATGCTGTTCTTCCATGCATATAGCAAGCCCCCCCAGCCACCCCAATTCCATCAGGAACACAGTCCACATCGGGAAAGACTTCCTATTGGACCATTCTGTAAGCGTGGTTTTGCACTTCAAACAAAGAACAGGGAGTCTTTCATTCTGCCAAAGTTCATTTAAATAATTTCTAAATTTATTGTTTTTTAAGGAAATAAAAATACTGGAGTGGAGTGGGAAAGAACTGAATGTTGCTGCCTACAATATAAATATCAGACACTGTTTTCTCATCTGTGAATTTTCAGCACCCATTAGTGAATCTGAGAACAATACATTTCATGGAAGGGAGAGTGCTTCTTGATTTGATCAGAATGGTCCCTCCTGTGAATAATGAGGCCAAAGTCAATGCTATGGGCGGTAGAACAAAGGAAAACAAATAGTCATTCAAATTAAATTTTTTTTTATGAAAGGGGAAAATTTTTCTCTAAGAGAAAATAAGAAAACAGATGGGATTTACCAGGGGGGTAATAGAGATAAAACATAATGCCCAAGAAAATGAGTATTAATACAAAGGAAAATAAGAAAAGGACTCATTCCTTTGAAAAGAAGAACTTGTAAAAATACAAGCGAGATGAAATTAGAAAGAGACCATTTCTCCCCAGTAAGTAGCCTTTCATTCATTTGACAAGCATTTCCTGAGTGCTCCGTGCTTGCAGAGAACACTGGAAGTGCAGGCACAGAGCTAAATGGCACCCAGGTCCCATTTCCAGGAATCTTAGAACCTAAGAGCAGAGATGAGCCATACAGAAATTATATAGAAAGAAGAAAGTAATGAATGTTGCAAGAGAAATAGGTTTAAAGTATTATATTTGACAAGAAGAGGGGGAGTGCCCTTGTGTTGATGGATGAGTCAAAGAAGACCTCATAAAAGGAACGGGTTTTCAGTTCAACCATTAAAGGATGAATCAGATTTTGATAAGAGGATTTGGGCATTCTTTGCAGAAAGAAGAAATGGCATGATTAAAGGTTTAGAGTTGAGAAAATAATTTGTTTTTAACTGTGAGTGTTTGAGGAGAGAAGGAGTGGGATGCAACACCGATGAGAGGCTCTTAGAAACCACATCATGAAGGCTGTGGAAAGTTAAGCTAAGAAATGTAGACTTTATTCTTCAGGCAAAAGTTTGTGAATCTGGGTTTGTGCGTAATTTTCAAGGGATTTATAAAACTCCTTATGTGTTTGTGCATAATTTTCAAGGGGTCAATAAAACTCCTTACGTATTTTTGTGATTGTGCTTTTTTTTTTTTTTTTTTTTTTTTTTCTGGGAAGAGAGCCATCAGTTTTCATTAGATTTTCAAGTGAGTCCGTAACTCAAAACAATTGAGAACACACTTTTGATAAGGTATCTGCCCAGCTTACAGAAGCTTCTCTTTTTCTGGGGGTGAGGTGGGGAGGGTTTGGGGGGGATTTGTAACTGACCTTTACATACAAGGATGTGGCTTCTAATAGTCAGAGCTATACCATCTGACTTTGCCACAATAGTCACAATTGAATGAATCTGGGAAAACAATGGACCCAGCTCAGCCAACTCACATCCTGAGGGGATGCAGATGTGAACTGAGAAAGCCAGAAGCTAGGAGAGTTGGAATTTGAATTCTGGAGAAAATATTCATAAATTCCTTATTTTCAGGTATCTGTCACTAATTTAATTTCTGCTCTTTATGGTGCTAGATTATTCAACTCTTATAGTTTTTGAGATAACTCTACTCTAAATAATATCCTTTTATTTTATTTTTGTTGACTGGCTAACCAGAGTTGATTTCTTTCTTATAACCCAAAGTTTTTTAATCGATATAGGCAGTGTATTTCAAACACTAAATGAAGCAGTGGGAAAGTATTGAAATGTTGACATTATCTAAAAGTTATTTCAGAAAAATCAGAGTCATCATTAAATATTTTCCCTTTTATCCCCAATCCTCAACATCACATCAACACTATCTTTTACCCATTTTGCCCACACAGGGTATCTTTTATCCATTCCCACTGCAGCTACCCTGGTTTAGGTCTTAATCAGTTTTCTCTGAGACATTGAAATCAGCTTCTCAATGGTCTCACGAACTCCAGGCTCCAATCCATTCCCCTCATTACTGACAAGTGTCCTCTGCAGCTCTATAAGATCATAAGCATCAGCCCCCAAATTTTAGCCCACACATTTCCAGTGAAAATGTTTCAACTCTCCTGTCCAGCATTCAAAGCTCCACAATCTATCTTTTCAACATTATCAATCACAAATAATACTCTCAAAGTCACAAGATGGCATTTCGGATCAAGTCACGGTCTCCAGGTCTATTCACATACTGTTTCTTATGTTTGAAATGACATTTCTCTTCTTTTTACCCTGGTCATTCAACATAGGTGTCATCTTCATTCCCTTTACCCTTTATATTCTTTTAGCAGGGAATTTTATTACAGTTTCACCTATTAGAGCTATTTATCTTTGCCACTTCCACTCTCCTTATAGGTTGCTCAACAGCATGCCTCATTTATCTTTACATTTAGGGCCTAAAGCAATGCCTTCCAAAAGTGGATGATTGATAAATATTTAATGCATATGCAGAAGGAATTGGTGAAGGTAAGAATTAATGAAGGCAATAAAAAAGACATACAAGAGACACAGAGAGGACCTGGTATGTAGCATGACTAATCTCAAAGCAGTTCAAGAAGGATGGATTGGTCGATGATGTCCAAGTCTGAAGAGAAATCAAGGGTGGTGAAAGCTCACTGAATTCAATGCTGAAGAGGCAAGCGTTAGAATATATTCATAATGTGGAAAAGTTAGAATGCTGGTGTGGGAGGAGGTGGGAAGGAAGCAGAAGAAAGTGAAACAGTTGGGAAGTAGGGAAATTAAATGAGGTTAATCAGAGGAGCAGTCCAGTCCAGAGAGGCAAAGAAGGAAATCAGAATGGTTGTAGAAAAGGTAAAAGTTAAAGGAGGTAGCTTTTGCAGAAAAGAGAAGAGCCAAATCTTTGGAAAAGAAAACAGATCTGGATACAGTGATTTTTTGGAAAGAAAAAATTAGATATCTTAAATTCAAGAAAGGAATAAATAGAAAGAACTGCGGTATCCAGTGTTATCAGTTTTCGCTTAGCAATACAAAGAGCATTTCCATTGCCTCTATCAAGAACTCTCCCCTAAGCAAACTTCATCCAATATAGAGTCAACACAAAGGTAAAATAACTATAACTTTGTAAACGGGAGACGTTAAGGACATAAAGACATACAATTCAAGTAAAGATCACTTGAATTGTATCCCTTTCTCGTCAAGGGCACCCTTATAATCACATTTAGTTACACATTGATGAGCTGTGGAAACAGCTAGGTGGACCTTAATTTAATTTAACTAATTGATTTATTGGTTTCATTAATTGCTGTCAAAGGATACAAATACTGTCCCCAGGGGCCACAGTTTAGTTGGTCATCACTACGGTTTCTAGAAAAGTAATTGGATTTCTTAGTTTAGCCCTCGAGGTTAGCTATCAAAGAGCTAGCAGTATTTAACAATACAGTGCCATGGAATATAAAGACGCAGAGCTACCCAGTGACAGAGACAGGGCCTCCTTCC
Organism: Myotis daubentonii; assembly: GCF_963259705.1. Classification (NCBI taxonomy): domain Eukaryota; kingdom Metazoa; phylum Chordata; class Mammalia; order Chiroptera; family Vespertilionidae; genus Myotis; species Myotis daubentonii. The sequence goes on from NC_081849.1 coordinate 48,778,067, forward strand.
TTCTCATTTTCCTCAGTGACAAGGTCTTTTTGCCATTAGTCGTTTTAAATTTCTCTTTACCAGAGTAAATTACTTTCATTTCTTCCCCAAGCACTCGCTTTCCTTTCCTTTTCTTTGTAATTTATCTTTCATTTTTAACCTTGGCTTTTGTCTAGGTATCTTAGATGCCATAAAATTTTCTTTATACACCAATGGCATACGCAACAATAAATAATTATTAAAATTGTTAGCTCAGATTCTTAAACTGACTATCCCCCCCCTTTATGTTGCAGTCTTTAGAACCTTGAGTTATAGATGTTTCTCCTTTTTCTGTATGTAAAATTAATACCTACCCAATTTTTATAAATATCAAGTATTGAGAAGAAAATAAAAAATAATGCAGAATCCCAGATTTATTAACTTTTTATTTTAAAAAAATATATTTTTTTTATAAATATATAAATATATATATATATATATATATATATACACAAACATACATACATACAGGGTGGGCACAAGTGTGTTTACAGTTGTTCATATGGAAAAAAACAATACAATAATTAATAAACACTAATACAAGAATACACTCTGTTTCATGTACTCACAACTGTAAACCTACTTTTGCCACTGATACATTCCTGAATCTCAAAGAAAAAGATAAACCTTCAAAGGCTGCTTTACTCTGTTAACAAACCGAAGCATAAGCAACACTTTTAACCATGACACAAAGTCAGGGAGAACAATGTTCTCTCCCTTCCATCTTCCCTCCCATCCTTCTACCTTCTCTCCCTTCTTTCCTTACCCAGAGTTGGCATTTCTAGGATTCTAAAGAATGTGTGTCAGCCAAGTAACAATTAGCAGTGTCAGCATGTAGTTAATGTATCTATGTAAGCATCACTGGATGGGGGACAGTAACGCTGGGCAAAGCAGAGAGAGACTGTGGTGTACAGAAGTATAGCACTGGTTCAAGGGAAGTTGCTTATCCAGTAGACACTTTTCCAAATAGTGGGTAGAAAGATGGGCACTTTGAAACATCTCAATTTCAACATCAGTCATAAATAAAATGAACCAATGAAATTTGAGACAGGGTCATTTGTATGACCTCATGCCACTGCAAAGGCTAAGAGAGCCCAGGGTAATTCAAGTGTGAAGATACTCTTAGACTTCAAGGACATAATACATTGGTGTCCCACCTCATAACGTGTGTTCTCCATTCCCCTTACCCCTTCAATAATTAATGGATATACCTATAAAATGCAGATTTCCTTTTCAATATTTTAATTTCCAAATTATTTTAGGACTCCATTTCTTCTGAGAATATGTATAAAACTTTTCTTGTGCCATTGGCAGGATGACTGCAACAGTGTGTATTGTGATTAATGAAGAAATAAAAAGGCTGAAGACACAAGGTCAATATCCAAATACTAGTCTTTACAAAATAATATCACTTTAACTGCGTGTAAAATGCAATTTGCTTACTATAGTGGCATCCACACTGAATTACAGCACAATTTTGCATTCTACGATTTCTTAAGCCCCTCAATACGAGTTTAACTTTTTTTTGACTGTGCAGGTAAATTGTAAATATAGTAACTGCAGAGGTTATGGCTTACATGATGAACCAAATGATCTCAATGTGCTAACCTAATGCCAAGAACACCTTTGAAAACTATCTCAATGTTCTCCAGCCAGCGAACTTCCTTATCAACGTCACTATTGATATCATCTTGCCAGTGGGGGGCTTTTTTTGCAGATGAACTCATTAGGCAATGTCTGATGGAAATATCACCGAGAGGCCGTGCAGTTACCTAGACTCTTTTGGGGGCAATCTGCCCTTTTGGTAATAATTCTGACCATTTATTCATGGGCTCTTACAACTGGGAAGGCTCTTAGAGATCTTCTGATGTAGCCCAATGCCTTCTATCAGGACCTGCTTCAGCCCACACAACTCATCTGGTTCTCCTCTCATGATTTCCCTTGGCTTTGCTTGTGTAGTTCCTCTTCCTGCTCAGAATTCAGAGTGAAAGCAGCAATCCAATCATCCCTACGATGCTTCCAAATTTTATTCCATTAAACTGAAAGTTGACGTTCTTACAGTATAGTTCCTTATATTTAATATAAAGAATTGAGCCATCAGAAGAAAAACTGCACTAACCTGGAGGCCCTCTGCAGAACTGAGGCTGCCCAGCTCCAAGACTAGCTGCCCCCACACATGGCAGCTTCCTCTGGATATTGGGAAGTAGTCAAAGGCGATGAGGATTCTAAATCCTGCTCATTCTTCAAAAACCAGTTTAAATATCTCACCCTCCTTCCTAATTAATAATTAATAGTGTTCTCCCCAAGTCCTAAGCATTTTATATACATCTCTACTGTAGTTGCTTAAGAGCCTGTCTTCCAGTGAGAGTATGCAGTTTATTGAGGAAAGTGACTTTACCTTATCATCTTTGTTATCTTCAGTGCCTGGAATAGAATAGCTGTTTAATAAACGTTTGAATATAGAAGAAAATGCCAAAGAAAAGCATGAAGAAGATAGCATAGTCTTTTTATTGCACATTGGGGAGCATCAGAAAAAGAATGTAAAATGTGTGATAACTCTTCTCTTTGTCTGACCAGGAAAAGCCTGTGAATATAGTCAGAGCATCCTAACCAGTGCAGTAAATTCATTTCTGAAAACGAGGCTCGTTTATATCGCCGCTGCACCTCTGATAACTCTGCCCAGTGTTATTTGAATTGTTTACTATTTGTTCAGATAATTCTCAATGCCACACATCTTCCAATAATGTGAACCAATTGCTCTCTGCCAATATGTGGATGGATTGTAGGAAAGTGCCAACATTTTCATTTGTAACTATGCTACACCACACACGAAATTGTCATGGTAAGTCATTTTTATTAGTGTCATTTGAAAAACAGACTGACTTCAGGCGCTATTGTCTGTGGTATTCCGCTGCCGTTTTCCGCCTCTGGTCCGGGCATTCTGTCGTATGTAGTCTTCACAAAAGAACGCTAGAGGGATCAGCTTCATGTTTTTCAGAGCCTTTGTGTTAAGCAAGCCAAGTACAATTACGGCTCTTCCCAGAAGAAGGAAAGAATAATGTTGGCAAGAGGGTGTTACCACCCAGAACCGCAGGAAAAACTGCAAATGTAACCAAATGGCTTTCTCAGCCTTTATAAACCCAGAACACAACGTGGCATTTTCCAGGCCCAGAGGCTGCACTTCGGGAAATTCTCTTTAGAAAACTGGTTAGAGGTCTATCGCATTTGAAAAGAACCTGCAACCTGGGGAGGGAATAAATAAGCAGACTTGTTGTTTAATAAGGCTGCCAATTTTTTATTTTTATTTTTACTTCCAAGGGACAAAATCAAGTAAATGTCAAATATTTCCCAGCTGGTAAGCACATTTAGATTTCAGACTAAAATCCTCCAAGAAGAATAGGCTGATAATGAGAAAGTACGAAAAATATGAATTTCTTTTTTTCAAAATAGGATAGACAATATATATATATATATATATATATATATATATATATATATATATATATATATATATATATTCTTGATCTAGACATGTTTTCCTCATCACTTTGTCTAAACCGTGACCGTGAATAAAGACATGTGTGGGTGAAACGGTATGATTTCAGTGTTTATGGACATATAAGAGGGGAGCTAAGAAGCTGGCAATTCAAGTCTGTCAGAACTAACAAGGTAACTGAATCAGATCGAATTAAAGAGGGGGGAAAAACCACCTCTTGTCTCTAGTGTCAGGCTGTAACTTTAATTTGTGGATTCCAGAAAGACCCTGTCAGCTCCTAAACTGACTCGGTTAGTGAATTACCTCGCTTGCAGATCCTCTCATCCCCCGGTGCCTGTGGTTTGTCCTAATTAAAATAAAAACCATACTGCTCTAATAATTTGATCATGCCATTTCTCTTAAGACTTTGCAGTAGCTTTCAATTGCAGCAAAACCAGGGATCCAGTTTAAAATCAATCTGGAGGCTCTCCATCCATGCCTCAAAGGTTCCCCTGTCCCTGACCCAACTTCTGGCCTCGCTGCTCTGCAGTCAGGGATGTCACTCCAGGCAGTCAGTCCATCTGCTTGACCCCCCTGGCATCCTGACATGATCTCCCTTTTTCTTGATTGTACTTTTCTCTTCCCCAGTAAACAAACACTCAGCCCAAGCACAGTTGCAAAGGCCTATATTTTGTCGGCCCTTCTGGGTTGTTGTTTAGAGAATTTAATCTGCAATATATCTTGTCTTTTTCCTTCTGAAATCATAAACACCATGCTTTCTGACTCCTCGGTAAGTCCACAGCACTAACACTGCACCAGGGGCTCCATAAAAGTGGTCGATTGTTTCGCTGGAGAAGGTGGAAGGAAGCTCACATTTTAGTCTTTATAAGCCAAGAGTGTTAATGCAGATTCAAAATTTTTTGGAAAAGCTATGTGGTTGCCTTCAGTCATCCCCCTCCGTCCCTCACTCCTGACTTGTCCCTCCCTGCTCTATAAAAAAAAATAGAAAAAAACCCCTGGCTTTCCTGTATGGTGGAACTCTGCAGCAACGTCCTTCCATAAAAGGGATGGGTCTTGTTTCAGAGCCAAGGGATCTGCCTCCAACACGTTGGGCTGGGTGGTGGTGGAGGTTTTTTTTTATACTTTTAGACAACGTGGAAGTGTCTGGAATAGTGCCTTCAGTCCCAGCAATCCTAGGAATTACTCAGTGTTTCAGGGCCCTGAGCCAGCAACCACCTCCCAACCACTGCCCAGCCACCTCTGCCACGTTAGCTCTGACAGAGGAGAGATGGGTGAGCTGTGGGTTCAGGAAGGCCAGAGGATAGGGCCTCCCATGCCCAGAAAACCTCCACAGAATCTACAGTAATTCACAGGCAGAAAGCCCACCCTCGAGTCCCTTCCCCTGCACCCTATGGAACTGTAGCAAATGAGTGAGTCCTTCAGCTCTCACGCCCATCTGGGCTCCCCCAGGTTTAAGGCACCAAGACGCTTAGAAACAAGGGTATGACCCACCCATCCAAGCACCCATCTAGCCTGGGCTCCCTTTTCTCATTGAGGAGCCTACTGAGAAGACTTTGGGGAGGAATGCCTTTCACAAACTTCCTCCAGTGGTGGATCTTCTAACCACTCCACCTGGAGGAGCCCCCTTGTGCTAATTGTCTCCAAGGCGGCACAGCTGTCCTGGTCCTTCAGAGTGAAGTAGATCTTCACACACCAAAATGATTAACTTCTTACGTTTTAATTTGGGGGGGAGGTGACACACTGGCCCCAGCTTTGGGGTTTGAACCATCTCTTCTGCAGCTGCCAGGCTGCTGGATGCTCCTAACATCACGGGCTCCTCCACCTAGAGAAGTTGAACCAGATGCACAGCAGCAAGTTTCAGATGCACAGTAGTGGGTTTGAATTTCTAATGAAATTGAGTAGCGGGGAGGGGAGGGGGGGAGGGGAGGTTCTTAGACAGTGTGGGTCTTGCCAGAAAAATGGGTCTCTGTGGTTCCAGGCAAACTGACTAGGCATTTTGCTCCAACCAGCTTTACTGATTCATTTAAAGAGCTACTCCCTAACCAGGAGGCAGTAATGTCCTTCTCACACATGCACATTCTCTCTCTCTCTCTCTCTCTCTCTCTGTCTGTCTCTCCCTCCACTGTGAGGAAAATCAGGATGGGTTTAAATAATGCTTGCCTGTAACACTTATGACTTGGATATGTTATTATCCATGAATCTTAGTAAGTTTATCTATAAAATGGGGTAGAACTGATATCAAGCCCACTGCCCCCTTAGGTCTAGTTCAGTGATGACGCACCTATGACACGCGTGTCAGAGGTGACATGCGAACTCATTTTTTTTGGTTGATTTTTCTTTGTTAAATGGCATTTAAATATATAAAATAAATATCAAAAATATAAATCTTTGTTTTACTATGGTTGCAAATATCAAAAAATTTCTATATGTGACACGGCACCAGAGTTAAGTTAGGGTTTTTTCAAAATGCTGACACGCCGAGCTCAAAAGGTTCGCCATCACTGGTCTAGTCCTAACTTTCTCATAGTTTAACATGGGTGCTCCCCAGTCTCCCTCGGTAATCCAGTTTAATGTGAAATCACATTAAACTGAAATCATTATTCTGGTCATGATATAATCTTCCTGCAGTCAGGGACCTCATCTGTTACGTTGCTCTGTATCATCAATACCTGAAAACGTGCTTGGTACAGCAAACATGGGCTGAATTTATGAATGTCCGAAAAACCTACCCAGTCTCCACTCTCACCTCTACCACAGACAAGGTGTTCATAACCTCAAGCAAGTCATCTGAGCTGCTTTGGCTATAGTCTCTTTATCTGTAAAATAAAGTGTAGGAGGACTGGTTCTCCAGGACACTTTTTCTCAGTTAGGAGATTATTGCCACCTCCGGTTCTTTTCTCTGCTGAATGTCTACCCTTGCAGGCACATCTCACATCCAAATGATATCCTGTGGTGATTCAGAATGCTGGCTTCCAAGCCAGACTGCTTGCGTTTGTACCCAGTCCTCCCACTAACTAGCTCTGGGATTTGGGGCAAGCTCTTCAACTGTGCTGAGCCTGTTTCCCTGTCCTTGGAAATAATAATGGTACTATTTCAGGGAGCAGTTGGGATGAGCAAGTGACTAAATTCATTTAAAGAATCAGGAAAGTGTGTGATAAATAGTAGGCACTCAATTAAAGTTCACTATAATTATCTCACTGTCTTTCATTCCCATATTTAGAATTTAGGTATGATGGCTGGCATTGGAACTTTTGAACAGCATTCCAGTTTTCATTTCAAACTTCTCTCTTTCTGATCAATGGTAGTCTAAATTCTATATATAGCAATCTAACTGGGCCGTGGGTATAAGGATAATTGTAAAAATCCTGGATGCAGTATCCATCCTATTTTTAGATCCTAATATTAAGAATATTACTAATAGCATCTTCTTTAAAAATCACAGTGTAGTGTGTATATTTATGCTTATCCTAAGCCACAAAAAAGAGTTTCAACCAAGGTCAGACCATCTTGACCTCCCTATCTTTATCCTCATGAAGAAGATTTTTATGTCTCTACATAAAAGATCAGTTTTATTATTTTCTTTATGAAAGATATTAGGAGTGAAGAAACATGGACAAAATTACTTTGCTTGCTCTTAAGATTTTTATTGTTACTATTATTAATCTAGCTCCAGCCACAGTGCCGGAACATAATTTCCCCATTGGTGGAACATGGTCATTTTGCAATTCTGAGCAGTTTGTGAAGATTGAAGTTGAAAGAGCTGTGAACTATGGATAACCCATAAATTCATAAATGGTTGTTACATTATTATTTTTCTCACAATTATTAAAAAAAACACCCAGGTTTATTTGGAAAGGCTCAGAACAATGAAATAAATACAGTACTGATTTCAAATGCAAATGTCATGTCATTTCTAAATGAGTCAACCTTCAGAAGACAATGATAAATCAAGCGGATAATTTGTGCGTGTCAGGGAGTTTTAAAGGTGATAGCTAGTAAATTGAAGTACACATCAAAGTTTCTCAAATAAAAATGTTAAATATAAGTTACTCCTTCGTACATATCTAAAACCTGTCAAGTACAGAGGAAAATAATCTGTCCCACCCCCACCCATTAATGGAGCAGATCACAGATGTAACTGGCAGCTTTCCACCTCCAGGAGTGGCCTGAGGGTACAGTGGCAGCCTCATCCTCCCAGCTGCATGGGAGCAGCTCTGAGCCCTCATCCCTGTAGCACCAATCCCCGCAGGGCCGCAGCTCAGCCACATGGCAATACCCAGGACGCAGCCAGAATGCCGAGTCCAAAGGCACTGCTGGTTCTGTCAGGGCTCTAGCTGTTAAGTTCTAGGCTACTGGTCATTTCAGCCAGAAAGGACAAGGAGTGATTTATGAATACAGCATCTGTGCACAGCCTGTGGAAATGCACTTGGAGGAGTATCCCTAAAACACTGAACTTCCGGCAATCAAGCCAGCAGGATCTTAAACTTTAAGGTGTGGGCGTTCAAGTTAATGACTAACTCACAAAGCCTGAGCCCCCCAGGTTACATGTGTCTTACATATTTTGAAGAGAGATTGATGCTACCTGTTGTTAATTTATGAAGTGAGTGGGCTGAGAACTAAGGAGGCGGAAAAATCGTGACGTGCAAATGATTTTTTCTCCCCTTATGGAGCAGAACGTGAATCATAACAATAAATATTCTTATTCAACCATGTGGATAATGCAGGTGATTTCAATTTCACGAGGGCATGTAAAACCCAATATGCATTTCTCCATTCCTAAGTGAGGGGGCTTTTGAGCAAATTATTGCCTTTTCGTTGAAATGTATGTTTACCAATCACGGCCACATAAAGAAGTCAGCTGGAAATAGAGAGGAGCAGTCCGGTTACTTGTCAGCACTCTCCTTCCCTCTTAAGCCAGAATCCATGTGCTGTGCCTTTAAGGCAGGGGCTTGCTCCCCACCCGGGGCTGAACTCTGCCCTCCCTGGGCAGTGAGTCAGCCTCTGCAGGCTCAGACAAATGGAATCTCCCCCTGTGAGAGCCATGGCCTCCCCGCCAGAAGACGGCAGCGTGCCTGGGGAAAAAGTTCCCCTGCTGCCCTGACCCTCCGGCTCAGAGAGCCAGAATGTCCTAAAAGCCTGTGAAATTCAAAAAGTGCAATTCTTGACACAAGCAAACTTTTCCTTCCTGCCCTCCATCATCGAAGGACCACCTGGGGAAAATACAGACCTGGGCTAGTGCCAGATTCAGGGTGGGGGTAGGCGACCACAGCCAACTCTCTTTTTAGTCATTCCACAGGACTTACCACACACACACACACACACACACACACACACACACACATCCATACTATAAATCATTGTCTCAATGTTTCAAGACAGGGATGAAAAGAGAAATTGTGGGAGGGACTACAGCTCTTCCCTCAAAATAGAGAGAGAGAAGAGAGAGAGAGAGAGTGGAGAACAAGAAGAAGAAGGAGGAGGAGGTGAAAAATGGAGGAGGAGAAGAAAGGAAGGGGGTGAAGGGTAAAGGAACAAGGGCAAGGGAGGGAGAGGGGAGAGAGTGAGCAGGAGAGAGAGCTCAAGATGATAAACTAAAAGAACATTCAAAACAAAGTTCCCTCTCTCTTCCTCCCACACTTCCAGATATTTGGGCAGCTTCCAACTTTGCTGACATTTCCAAGGGCAAGTTTTAAGAGGCCCACAGAGCACAATGCATGGACACATGACAAACTTTCTGAGATAGCAGCCCTAGGAGGTCTAGCCTGTGACCCTGACCTCTGAAAATGAACCCTATAGCACCGGCCTGTTTCCTCTCCTCCCCAGCTCCAGGAGAGGTAGAGGGGTAGCTGCGTGCTCAAATGTGCATACTAGTACCAGAAACAAACAAACAAAACCCAAACAGGAATGGCTTCTTCCATACAAAGGAACAACTGAAGTCAACACAGATTAAGGGACATGGGACCTCATTTTGAATGCTAACCTGAGGGAGTGGGGATAGGTTGTTTACAGAAGTAAAATGTTTTCCTGAAAGCAAAAATTATAGTTTACTTGAGCTTTGTTTCATGACAGTTTAGTGCAGTCTTAGCTTGTAAACTGGTGTTGATATTTACTTGGTTTGTGTGCTGTAACAGCAATTTGACTTAAGTTTGACAGGCTAAAATGGCAATCAGAGATCTGCTAATAATTTATTCTTAAGTAAAGATGTAATCCAAGAAGTTGTAACCTTTAACAACTTCTTATATTTTTTTGAAAAAGTGTGACCTTCTTTGATCTTTTTTTTTTTTTAAATATATTTTATTGATTTTTTACAGAGAGGAAGGGAGAGAGATAGAGAGTTAGAAACATCGATGGGAGAGAAACATCGATCAGCCGCCTCCTGCACATCTCCTACTGGGGATGTGCCCGCAACCCAGGTACATGCCCCTGACCGGAATCGAACCCGGGACCTTTCAGTCCGCAGGCCGATGCTCTATCCACTGAGCCAAACCGGTTTCGGCCCTTCTTTGATCTTAACTTAGTCGTAAATTTATCCACTGATCAAACCTATTAGTAATAATATGAAAATATAGAGAAACTCTTGCAATGTACTATTGATTTCATTTTCTTTCTGAAGAGATTTCATGGGTTTCTTTATCCAACCAATCGTTTAGACTGAAATTCAAAGCCTATAATGATCTGACACAGCCTTTCTTTTGTTTTTCTCTCTCCCCTGCCCCCTCCAACCTCCCCCCCCTTACTAATGTCCTTATGAACTTGGAGCCAGTTGAACCCCTCTACTTATCTCCTGATAGCTTCCCCCACAGTTTTCTTTTTCTGGAATGACTCCCTTCCCCCTACACCCCCCACCCCGCCCCTCACTTCAATCCTACACATCCTCTGCTGCCATGTATTTAAATTCTTACAACTGGGTTTTCATATACAGTGATCAAAATATGACCTTCTTGTGGCTATTTGTATTTCTTATGCCCCTCCGTAGATTATCTTTTCTGTGTCCTATTCATTATCATATCCCCACTATACCTAGCATAACTCCCATGTTTAAAAAACAAACATAATTCCTGCCCCCGCAAATGAGCAAGACAAAAAGTACCAGAGCAGCAATTTAATTTTTTTCCTCAATCATCTGCTAGCATCAGTTGCCTTTACAGATATCATTGTAATACAAACAAAGCAAAGCTTTAGGTCTCAACCACTCAGAACTGTCAAGTAAACTAAGCACTCCAATAATCATATCAAGCGGATTCCCAGAAATCCTCCTCACCAGGCCCCAGACCACCACCACACCAAGCAACTGTGGCGATGTGCCTCAGAAAATTGAATTGACCAAACGTGTCTATGTGTCTGATTTGGTTTGCCTAATCGATACAAAACAGGTTTACTGCAAGGGCCAAAAATGTTCTGTTTATTCCTTTAAAAATCCAGAAACACAGAACAGACTGAGGACTCTCAAAGGGAAGGCAGGGGAGGGGAGGTGGGTGGGAAGAGATCAGCCAAAGAACTTGTCTGCATATAAGCATAATCCATGGACACAGACAATAAGGCAGCGAAAGCCTGGGGCAGTGGGTGGGGGGCGGGGCAGGCTAGAAGGGGTCAATGGGGAGGAAAAAAGGAACAAATGTAATACTTTCAACAACAAAGATTTAACAAAAAGAAATCCTAGAGCTTAATTTGGTTTCATAGGATCAGGCCCTTGTATTTTTATTTTTTTTATTTTCCATTCTTCCATTTGTCTTATGAAGTACTTCACGAAGTTGCCTAAAGGTGGATATTAATTTACTCACAGGAGCTGAACTGTTTTCCCCTTAATTAAACGCTGTCTTCTCAACCCTATTATATGTTTTCCAAACAGAAAAGACAAAAAATATATATATTTGCTGAAAGGGTTGAAGACTTTTATGAAGCATTTCAACTGCTTTGTCAGAAAGCAATATGCAGTACAGCTGTTCTCTACCCCGAAGCTGGCCTCTCAGATTTCTCCCAGTGCCTTTCTCCCACCCTCCCTCCCAGCCTTCAGGCATATTTTCCAGCTCTGTTATTGCTCTTTCTTCCCTGTTCTCTCTCTGCCTGCACCCTTTCACTCCCGGGTCCTCCTCACCAGCGTGTCCCACGGGGGGGAGGCAGGGGTGTGAGTATATAGCACAGCCATTCTGGCACACACCCATATCCTCAGTGAGCATGAGAAGAATTCACTAGCAATCACTCCAACACAATCCACATATTAAACACAGAAGAAACATGTAAATACATTATCCAAACAGCTCAAAAGGGCACACAAATTATCCTACCCTTTAGGAGGTTAAAAAAAAAAGTACACTGCTTAGGGGAAAATACCATATGCCTCAGAAACTTCTACCAGATAAAAATCAAAGTGTTTCAGAAGTCTAGTTTTTCCTGCATGAAATTCAGAGTTTAGAGCTCAGTTTCCATATTCCTAACCAAAACAGCCATCAAGTCCAAGAGAAATTTATTTAACATCGGGCTAGTTCATAGATTAAGATAGAATCCTTCATTAGGATGATCTGTTTCAGGTTCTTTCTCAGGAGGAAATTAAGAAAATAAATCAAACACAATCCTCAACCCCTCAAAAATGAAAACTAAAAAGCTTGATCTGAAAGTGTGAGTGATTTGGGTTTAAGGTAGAAAGGTAGGGGCTCAGAATGAAGTGACAGTGGCCTCTCCTGAGAATTTACAGGTTTTACTGGTCCTCACAAGTGTCAAGGGCATCACAGAGTTGTATCCAAAGCTAAAGAACAGAGCCCCCTAAAATGTAATTTACTTATCTATCTGCCATGCTTTCATATGCAGGTGTAGACAAAAGTAGGTTTATAGCTGTGAGTACGCAAAACACAGTTTATTCTTATATTATTTACTTATTAATTATGGTATGATTTATTTGTATTAAGCACACCTACTTTTGCCCACCCCTGTATTCATTTAACTCAATAGTTATTCAGTGTTTGTACCATTCTAGGCACTGTTCACACTCGGGAAACCTGGCAAAGAACAAAACAAAGTCTTGGACATTCCAAACCTTACTTTCTGTGGGGGAAGACAGACAAGGAGAGACAAACAAATAGATAAATGTTATGGCCTACAATGAAAAGTAAGAGGGTGGGAACTGTTGCTGCTTTAAGGGGGTTAGTTTTTAAAACCTGCACAGAATAGATGACCTTTGAGCAGAGACCTGAAGGGAGAGAAAGAGCGAGTCAAGTGGATAATCGCAGGAAGACTATTCCAGACAGAGGAAACCAGTGCAAAGGCCCTGAGGTAGGGGCCTGTCTAGGATGTTTCAAGATCAGCAAGGGGACCAGGGAAGCCTGAGTAGAGTGAGAGAGGAAAGAGAAGTGTGATGTAAGAAAGATCAAATAGGAGACAATACGCATCCTGTAGAGGCCAGTTAGGGGTCATCAAACAAATGGGCTTTGGACTTCTCTCTGGATGAGATGGGAAAGTTTTGGATGGCTTTGAGCCAAAAAGGGACATGGCCTTAAATATTTTTTAAAGAATCATCTGGTTGCTGTGTACAGAATAGGCTAAAATATTAGTGGCAAAAGCAGTAATAAGTAATGAAGTACTTCAGAGATAGAAGCTGCCATGATTCAATAGATAGATTGGTGCACAGGATGGCAGTGGGTAGAGGCAATGAAAGAAAGAAAGAAGTAAAAGATGATTCCAAGGCCTGAGCAACTGGAGAGAGAGAGTTGACACTTATATGATGCAGAATACAATGGAGTCCTTCCTTTTTTCCTTCCTTCCCTTTTTTATGAGAAAAATCACACCGTGATTATATTCTGATGGGAATGATCCAATAGCGATAGAAAAAAAATGATGATGCTAGAGGATGAGGAAACACTTGCTACAGTAATGTCCTTGAGTAGGAGAGAGGGGATAGGACTGGTCTTGGTTCAATTATAGTAATAGAAGTGAGGGCAGAGCTTCAGATGTGTTAGTAGAGGTGGTGGTGAGAAGTTGTAGACATTTTCCTCCATTTAATTCCATTTTCTTGGATTTTCAATGGATGGTCAGGGTAGGGGATGTGTCCCATAATTCTTCCCTGACCCAGTTGTCACCTCCCCACCACCATCCAAACCTTCCACGGTGCCCTCTAGAATAGCTTATCCATAACCAGCAAGTGTTCCTCCTGCCAATTATTCAATGTTTTCTTTCAGCCCACACCTACGCTTTTTACACTTGGATCTACATTGCGGGGGCTAGCAGATTGCAAACATATTTTGCAGGCCTCTTGCCAGGTGGCTTCCTTCTGCCAATAGAAGACAGTGGAGAACAGAAGGCGGGAGGGAGGGAGTAGTTTCCTGCTTCTGGCTCCAATGGTGTGGTAGTTGTTGGCAATTGTGGTAGTGACAGTAGGAATCTCAGAATTCTGAACTCAGGCAGCCCAGCCAAGGCAACACATTCTTAATGGTTCTAGCCCTGGCTGAGATGGACCCTGAACTGACGGTGACCATTTCTTTGGTAGCACACCGTGAAGACTGGTGTATGAGCATTAGGAGCTTCTGATCCTTGAGTATCTGTTTCTCCCTTTATGCTTCTTCAGGGGCCTCATGTCTTTCCTTTTGTTCCTCCAGTCCTGCCAAAAGCTTTGTAACCAATTCATTGAATTAAATGCCCATGGCATAAAAGACAGAATATTTTCTTTCTTTTTCGTTTACCACTAGTCCCTGTCTGATACACAGTCACCACCTTCAACTAACTCCCTTTCAAAGGGTTTCCTCCCTCTACCTGCCTTAATGAAAATGTAACTCTTCTGCAGTGACAGTTTCTCTGCAACACACTCATGGGTCACTGTTCATTATCTCATGCCCCAGCTAGTCTAGAGCCAGGAGGTAGTGTCAATACGCTCATCTCTATTGCTGCATTCTCCCAACCGGCCTGTCAAGTCCTGCTCATTTAGACCAGGTACATCTGACTTTACTTAGCCATCCCATATTTACCCAAGCACCACCCTGTCATTCCCTTTCTTTAATCAAGAACTTTGGCATCTAGCCTCAAACTTTGTTTTTTGTCCAAATTCTGTTGAAAGTCTGGATGTCTCAGTGTCTACATGGATGACCTGTTGACCCATCCCACATCCTGAGCATTCAGCTTCTTGGCCTCTTCCAGGTCCTTCTTCATTCTATTCAGTTCCTTATTCATGTTATCACCCTATTTTACCTGTTCTGTAGCCAACGTGACTAATTCCCATACCACCTTTTTACTCACAAACTCTCCTATGTTTAGCATGCTTGATTGGTATCTCTTGGCCTTTATTCAACCTCATCAGCACTTCCACTGTATTGATCTCTCTATTTCCTCCTATTTAATCAACCCTTACTTTTTCCTTCCTAATTTCCCTCCTGACACAATCTCATTTCATGACTCATTGTTTCAATAGTACTGTTGTCAATATCTTAACTTTCCTGCTATATACTATCTTTCCACCATATAAGTCCAGCAACGCCCCAGTCCTGAGTTAACCAACTCTTTCTTCCTGCCTATACCTGAGCAGCTAAGCATAGCTAGGAAAAATAAATCACATAACAGGGCAGATTGGTTAGTACCTTTATAGCTTCTAAAGTCTGTTCTCAAACAGGCTGTGAACCTGATTTCTGGTCTACACTCTCACTTTCTTCAATGACTTTTTCACAATGTTGTTAATTTTTTTCTTAAATCTTTAACCCATCCTTCAGTCCCTTTGCTCATAGCACATGGTGATGTTACATGTTAATTCATTAAAAAAAATACATGCTATAATAGGGGCTACCCTAAATTTCTTGATAGCAAATGCACAAACTCTTTTATGCTTGCCCATCTTCCTTCTTTCCTCCTTCCTTCTTTCCTTCCTTCCTCCCTTCCTTCCTTCCTTCCTTCCTTCCTTCCTTCCTTCCTTCCTTCCTTCCTTCTTTACTTCCTTCCTTCCTTCCACAATAAAGGAGCTATTCCACAAACTCATTTCAGGCAAATCTGTTCTGCTTTAGTTCACAAATTCTCAAAAACCTACCACTCTTTATAAATGTTTCTCTATGCTTTTAATTTGAAGTCTTCCCAGTAACTTCTCTTTTTCTTTTTTAAAAATTGAAGTGAAATTCACATGACATAAAATTAGCTATTTTAAAGTGTATAATTGAGTTATATTTAGTATATAACTATCGCCTCTATTTCCAAGTATTTCATCACCCCAAAAGGAAACCCCATATCTATTAAGCAATTATTCCACATTTCCCCTTCCTCACCAGCCCTGGCAACCTCTATAATATCCTGTTCTGGACATGTCATATAAATGGAATCATACAATATGTGACCTTTTGTGTCTGGCTTCTTTCACTTAGCATAGTATTTTTAAAGTTCATTCATATTGTAGTATCTATCAAAACATCCCTTTTTATGACTGAATAATATTCACTTTAGGAATATAAAAAAATTTTTATCAGCTCATCAGTTGATAGGCATATGGGTCGTTTCCACCTTTTGGCTACTGTGAATTGTGCTGATGTGAACATTTGTATATGAATTTTTGTTTAAACATCTGTTTTCAATTATTTTGGATATATACCTGGAAGTGAAATTGCTGGGTCATATGGTAATTCTATATTTAACTTTCATCAGACTATTTTCCACAGTGGCTTCTCCTCAACTTTCAAACATGCTCATCATGGCTTTCCAATCAAAAATAAAATCTGAACCCCATGTCCTTCTTCAGCTACTGATCTTGCTCTCACCTCCTCTCAGAACAACTTCTTGGGGAAAGTTGTTCATAGGCTCATCCTTCTTTCCCCAACCATTAAATGTTAGCACTCTTCCAGACTCAGTCCTATGCCTTGTTCTTTCCTTTTCTCTATTTTGTTTCCCACATTGATTCTGGCATCCCTCCAAACTGAAGCCAAAAGTGACCTTTTCAAGATGCAAATCTGATCATACTGGGCTTATTTCAAATAATCAAAATATTTCTGTTGCTCTTGGGTAAAGCAAAAATCCCTAACATAACTGACCTATCTGGTCTAACTCCATTTCCTGTCTTGTTTGACTCCATTTCCTGTCTGGCCATTTCTCTCAGTAGGTGCTCTGTCACTCGAGGAACCCAAACATATGCCTTTCTTTGTACCATATGCCTTTGTTCTAACCACTTTCTCTTTCTGGAATATACCTTTCTCTAACCCCATAGCTTCACTTGTTAATTTCTATTCTTTAAATCTGTTTATTCAGCACTTCTGTGAAGCCATCCTTGACCTCTATGATTTGGTAAAATTCTGTCAGTTCTTACAGCACTATTTACCTTAGTCAGTTCAAGCTGCTATAATAAAAATACCATAGACTGGAGCCTTAAACAATAAACATTAGTTCTAACAATTCTGGAGGCCTAGGAGCCCAAGATCAAGGCACTGGAAGGTCCAGTGTCTGGTGAGATCTCATTTCCTGGCTCACAGGTAGCCACCTTCTCACTGTTGTCTTCACATGGCTGAGAGTAGGGAGAGAGGAAGCAAGCTTTTTGTATCTATCTTATGTGGATACTAACCCCATTCATGAAGGCTCCACCCTTATGACCAAATTACCTACCTTCCAAAATCCTCACCTCCAAATACCACATCATTGGGGATTAGTCTGCAACATATGCACTTGAGGGAACACAAACATGCAATTCATAGTAACCATAATAGGCTGAAATTTGCCCCTTCTAAATTCATATATTGAAGTCCTAACTCCCATAACACAGAATGTGACTGTATTTTGAAATATATCCTTCAAAGAAGAAATTAAGGTAAAATGAGATCATATGGGTGGGCCTTAATTCAATATGACTTATAAAAAGAAGAGATCAGGACACAGGCAATACATAGACTGAGGGGCAACCATGTGAGTACACGATGAGAAACCTGCCATCTCTAAGCAAAGGACAGAGGCTTCAGAAGAAACCAAGCCTGCTGGTACCTTGACCTTGAACTTTTACCCTTTAGAACTGTGAGAAAATAAATGTCTGTTGTTTAAGCCACTTATCTGTAGTATTTTGTTATGGTAGCCCTAGCAAACTAATATAATCACCCAGGTCCTTTCTATTCTGATCTTCAAAGTCACCTTTCTAGCCCAAGATGGCAGCTGGAAGAAAGAAGAAAAGCAAAAAGATAAAAAACAACAACTTTATTCCCAAATAAGTCACTTTCATTTAAGCAGGTCTCCTATAAGTCACACATAACACTTCCATTTCACTGTCCAGATATTGGTCTCCTGGCCACCTTTAGAAGCAAAACAGGCTGGGAAGTGTAATTTATTTAGCCTACTGCTGCCCTGAATAAAACCTAGAAAGTATTAATTGAGGAAAAATAAGAGACTAGAAACTTTTTGGCAGCTAACAATCTCTGCTACAATGTGTCAGTGGCATATAATCCTAGGAAATTTGGAAATAAATATAATAAGTCCTCACTTAATGTCATGGATAACCTCTGTAACTTTAAGCAAAATGATGTATAACAGAACCAGTTTTATCATATGCTAATTGATATGAAAAAGAGTTAAGTTCCTATTGCATCTCAGTAATGTTACAATGACACATTGGATGAAATAACATTATTTGAGGATTTCCTGTATATAAATAATGAAGTAAACTAAACTCATAGTATTAATGTGGGAGTTATTATAGACATAATCTGTGTATACTTGGTATTTTTATATTTTTAATACATAAGACAATTTGGCACATTGGAGTATCCAATGGATTAATTCTGTGATTTCCAGTTAAATTGTATAATTTGATAATTTATTAAGCTTTTTATTTGAATTTTCAAAGGCACATGAGAATTTTA
The DNA here is from genome assembly GCF_963259705.1 of Myotis daubentonii. Lineage (NCBI taxonomy): Eukaryota > Metazoa > Chordata > Mammalia > Chiroptera > Vespertilionidae > Myotis > Myotis daubentonii. The sequence goes on from NC_081849.1 coordinate 48,796,373, forward strand.
CTACATTTATAAATAGTACCAATGCATTTAAAAATAACTTAAATTTCATCATATTTGAAAGTGTAATTAATTGGATTCCTTGATAGTTACTTAAGTACTTAGAAAAATATTACTTGTTAACTAGATAGGTTAGGTCGATATTTTAAAAAATCAAGATTTTAAATTTATAAATTCAGTTTAAAGTTTTAAAACAATTTAAATTAATTAGATGTAAAGATCCCCTTGAGAGTGGTTGTTGAAATATGCTACATTTTTAAAAGAATGATAACATTTCTAATTTGAATGTAAAAGAGTAAGGAAATATTACATTGGATCTGTGATATGTCAAATATTAATTTGAAAATGGGAAAGAACCACAAATAGTCTTTTTTGTGCATAGAAGATGCCCTTGAGGACACTAGAAAAACCTCATATTGATAGACACATGATTATAAAAGACTTAAATTAATGAGGTCTAAGTGTTTGGGGCTTTTATCTTTAAATAATGTGGGCTCATTAGAATATTTGAAGCAAAAGAATGTCATGATCGCCCTGGTCAGTATGGCCCAGTTGGCTAGGCCTTGTCCTGTATACCAAATTGGTTGCTGTCCGGTAGGGCACATGCTGGAGGCATGTTTCACTCTCACATAAATGTTTCTCCTTCTCTCTCCCTCTCCCTTCCTCGCTAAAACAAAACAAAACAAAACAAAATAAAACAAACAAAAAACAATAAAAATATCTGTGTATATATAAAAGCCCAGTGATCTGAATGACCAGAACAACCGAAATGACCGGTGGCTATGACACACACTGTGGCAGCCAACAGGCCTGATTCAGGCCCCGATCACCCTCCCCCCCCCCCCCCCCCCCGCACCCCCTCTGACCCCACCCCTAATTGCCCCACCCCAGCTTGATCAGGGGCGGGGCCAGTCAGCCAACTGCCTGCCCCTCCCCTCCCCCCAGGCTGGCCCAGCCCAATGGGCCCCCAATGGAGCCAGCTGGCTGGACACCACCCATGCACAAATTCATGCACCGGGCCTCTGGTATGTATATTAAAAAAAAGAATGTCATGATCACATTTGTTTCACAAGATAGTTTGGGTGGCAGTGAAATCCTTTTCTACTTTTCTGCCAGGTGAATTCCTACTCAATTCTTTAAGCACCAACTCCAAAGTCACCTTCTCCGTGGAATCCAAAGCTATACACACCCCTAGGCAGCATTCAAAGAGTCTTACCAGGATGCCATTGCACTGTATACATCCTGCATTATGATTATTTCATCTTATTGAGGTTATTTGTGCCTGTTTACTCTAGTGAACCATGAGGCAATATAATTCTATTCATTTTTAGATTTTTTGTGTGTCGGTGCCTAACATGGAGCTGGATACATCATAGTTATACAATATATATTTCAATTGGAAATAACAAAAATAAAATGCAGACCTTAGTACTTGATTCTGAATTCAGCACAATCCCTTCAAAGAATAGATATCAAATGTCACCCTCCTTTAGAAAGAGGTGACTTCTTCTAATTTTCATTGCAATTATAATTAAATAAATTAGCAAGTCATAGTTATAAACGGTGTCCTAGATACATCGAGCACTGAAAAAAAAAAATAGAACTGGCTTTTCCAGCATTTTCTTTCAACAGGTTTTGGCTGTGTACTCACTTGCAAATGGTTACACACTCACAGCAAAGCAATGTGTTTTGCTTGGAAAAAGTCCCAGCAGGCCCACTGGGTGGGCATTGGATTCCTTGATAAAAAGCCAAGTCCTGCTGTCTGGAAAGGAGGAAATGAGAAAAGGGGCAAAGGACCATTTGCTTCAGGGCCTGAAGTAACACCACTTTCAGCAAGAACTATGAGAGCAAGATAGTTGAATTAAGCAGTGGAGAAAAATTGCTGTCTAAGACTTCTTTCGCTGTAAAATAACTTCAAAATAATTTCTCAGCCCACAACAATATTTTGACCGAGAATATATTGAAAGGCAATTTAGAAAGATGTTTTAGAGGACTTTAACACAATAAAAGATATAATTTTTATAGATCCAGGGAAGATAAATAAATATCAACCTAACAACAAAAACCCTTTCATATATCTTTTAATCCTGAGATTATATTTTGTGTGTGTGTGATTTCTTTGTATGCATGTGTATGTGTCTCTTCCCACCCCAAATCTCTCTCTCTCTCTCTCTCTCTCTCTCTCTCTCTCTCTCTCTCTTAATTACACTGTAAAAAAAAAAATCAAGCTAGCAGGAAATGCTTCTTAACATTTAATCATTATCCACCCTAGCTGTTGTAATTTTTTTCTTTTCCTATTATGAAGAAATTTTTCTTTCTATTGCCTATACTTCTCACCAGCACATTAATTATCTTTTATGTAGAAAGCCCCTAATACATTTTTTTCCTGTGAAATCTGGAGCACTTAATGAAGATTATTCTTACTTTGTAAAGGATTTAGAAGGGACTTTTCAGATCCTGTCAAAATGGGGGCCTCTTAAGTCATATGATGAGCTGAGATTGGAGCCCTGGTCTCTCAGATTTGATTAGTAGGACTCGATGGCTTGCTACTACTAGCTCAATTCTGTGATTTTAGCAGGAGAAAAAAAAAGCAAAAAGGAAAACAAGAGTAGCTATCTGGATAATAGCAGGAACAAGCTGGGGAGGGGAGCATTCACCTGCCATATGCACTATAACTGAATACAGTCATTAGCTACAGTTGCCCGGTAATTTGAAATGGGGGCCTTTCTGCCTCTTATCCTAGGTAGTCTCAGAATTCAGACCAATGTGTATAAATAGAGCCTATTCATCTTCCACTGGAACTTAGAATTACTGATTGTAGCATGTGGTTTTCCCTTCCTACACCTCCATGACCTTTCTGACTTTTAAACAATCAGTACTTCAGAATTCTGATCTGCTTTCACTATTCTCCCTCAATGAAAAAAAAAAAAAAGTATAATGCATTAGATCTCAATTCAGAGAACACAGGGTCCAGGTCGAAAGAGCAGATGTCATCATGACTGTCACTAGATGCTTTGACGACATGCTTCCCATCTTCTCTCACACTTGGGGGAAAGCTGTACCCCAGCCTTATGCTCTCAGAAACACGTACACCTCACCAGATGCTAATTAGATCTGGAGTTTCCAAATATTCAAATATTCTCCCAAGTTAGTGACAAACACACACCCAGGGGTTTTAAATTAGAGCTATACATCTGGCAACTTATGGACCGCCTGTGGCTGGCATGGTAAAATCAAAGATTTGGAACAGGATGCCATAATTTGAAATAAATCTAAAGAACAGGGAAGAAGGAGTGTTGGCTTTGCTTTTTGTTTTGTTTTTAGTATTGATGACTAAACTGGCTCTTTGGAATCAGATGAGATAGGAATAATAACGACACAAACAATTAATACTTAGTGAGTGCATTAAGGTGTTCCTGTCACTAATTCTTTGAATCATCATTATAACAAACCTATACAGGAAGACATTTTAATTACAGTGTCTATGTTAAATCTATGTGGGAGATAAATTGTAAATTTGTGTTAATTTGTTCAAAGTCATAGGTTTGGAACATTTTAAAAAATGAGTTTCTAAGCTAGGATTTTTTTAATTTTTTTATGTCAGAATTTGCACTCTCAATCACCACCTCATCTCCCCTAGAGCCCTACCATCCTGGAGACCTAACCCTACAAGATCGCCGAGGTAGAGCTTTGCCCACATCCCTCCTTCCAACTCATACCCGAGACCAGACTTAGATTTCTGGTGGAATCCCACCAGCAAACAAGCATCAAAAAGAGTAGAAGCGGGTCGCAAAATTTTCGTGATGTGGATGAAGCATGAAGAAAACAAACGCAGGAATACTGCCTCCCCTAAAAAGTCCATCCTACCTGAAGCCCAAGGCAGTCAAGATTCTGGGACGTAGCCTGAAACCTTTTCCCTTCCAGCCTTCACAAATGCTGTTCCTTGTGCCCTTTAACTCAAATGCCCTCAAAAGCATAAACATTGAGTCAAATACTTTTTCCTGCGCCAGCAAAGAAAGACCTAAATGGTTTACTATTGCGTTTTATCAAACATTAATTTCTTTAGTCACATGCGAATACAATATTAGCTTTCAATTATATTTTTAATATAATTTCTAGAATATGCTCATTTTAATATAGATTTCAATGACTGTCTGAATTTTAGTGTTTATACCCGCCCTAGGTATATACCTTTCTAAAAAATCACGCAAGCTATTAGTTCCAAAACATGAATATTAATCGAGGTCTATAAGTGTCTGGTCTACACATGTTACAAAAAAAGCAGAGTATTCACTAACCTAATCGCCAGGTAAGGGGACTGCTGCTTTCTATGTGTCCTATGTGTCAAAGTAATAATCACTTCAGTCCCATGTCAATTTGAATTACCAAGAGAAAAAAAATCCATCCCATTTTACTTACTTTTTTTTTTTAATTTTATTGATTTTTTACAGAGAGGAAGGGAGAGAGATAGAGAGTTAGAAACATCGATGAGAGAGAAACATCGATCAGCTGCCCCCTGCACACCCCCCACTGGGGACGCGCCCGCAACCCAGGTACGTGCCCCTGACCGGAATCGAACCTGGGACCCTTCAGTCCGAAGGCCGACACTCTATCCACTGAGCCAAACCGGTTTCGGCTTACTTACTATTTTTTGACATTGTAATCTGAGAACTAGTGGGCGACTATGTCTCATATATTATTTTCATTTTATATTTTCTATCATGCCAATTGGCATTTATTCATTAAACAAAATCTGGATGCCTAATACATATCAAGACAATATTAAATATTGTTTATAATATTTAAATAGTGGATGTTGAACCTCCAAAGTCAATACTTTATCTCACTACTAAAAAAGAAATGTTCTTCCCCCATCATTTGGTAATAATGCTACAATTCCTTACCTTTAGTTCTAAGAGGAAAAAAAACTGTTCTAAGGACCTCAATGGATGCTATCATTGACCCAGATTCACACTGTAAGTCTCACATAGAAAATCGGAGACATAAAGATTTAAAAGTTAATCCATTAGAAATTAAGCATGAGAGAACCCAAGATTTCAGGACATTTTGTCAGCATTCCCAACATTTAGTGTTCCTAAGTCCTTAACAAGGCATTTTAGATTTTTATTTAAGAACCTTCAACTTTATGTAAAATGCTCATGGATGAGTGAGGAATATGATAGAGGAGTAAACTTTATCATGTCTCCTTGGAATTACTGAAATAAAATGCAGCCTTTGGGACAGTGTCCTCCTCTGATAGCCAGTGAGAGGTGCCCCAGGGACTTCTCTCTGCATTCACCAGGGGTCGAGTTCACACAGGACCTCACTTCTTCTGCTTTCTCTCCCTTTGGTCCAACTGCTGCACATCTTTTAAATCTGGGGTTTGGTTCAGGTGAAAAGTTGGGTAGGGAAATGCTAAAAGTAAAGATTGAAATAAAGAATGAGATTATCTATAAATATAAGTTTTGCTTTTGCCATGACCACAAGTAATAAAGAGGATATTTTAAAGGTTAATAATTAAAGGCAACTCCACCCGCTTTCCCGTTGGTAAACAGGGGAAACAGGCGGTGAGCTGGTGCAGTCTGCAATACTGTGGTTCTGAAGGGATGAGCGCTGAAGTGGCCTCCTCCCTCTTGGAACCAAACCTATGTCATTTGAAAAACCTTTATTCATTATGCAGAAGTGGAGAGACACACAATATTCCAGCTGGTTTCAGAGACTAACGTTACCAGCAGCCACGTCACCTTCTCTCCTTTCTTTTCCCTCGTTCCCCCATTTTCCTTCCTTCCTTCCTTCCTTCCTTCCTTCCTTCCTTCCTTCCTTCCTTCCTTCCTTCCTTCCTTCCTTCCTTCCTTCCTACCTTCCTTCCTTCCTTCCTTCCTTCCTTCCTTCCTTCCTTCCTTCCTTCCTTCCTCCCTTATTTCCTTCCTTCCAAATGAGTAATTTTTCAATTTCCTCTGTTACTTTTCATTTCCATAGTTATGCTTGGAAAACTTTTTTTTTAAGTGATGGTAAACAAACCTTATTGGAGACGTTCAAAGATTGGACTTTCTTCTCCTCCCCTATCAGCTTGCCTTGGCACAGTTAAAATCAAGGTCACTTAATCCTTTTAGAAGGGCTATTGCCAGTTTTCTAGAAAGTTTGCCATTTGCAACAAGAACCAGGAGACATGAGGTAGAAAGACAGTGTGTGACCTCTGGCAAAAGGGGACTACCAAGAACAAGACAGCTTGCTCTGGACAAGCAAGATCAAATAACTCTAATTTCTGGGTGCCATCCCACCTCAATTGTAGGAGGGAGACAAGAATATGACATCAAATGATTGATCATAAATGAGAAGAAACTCCATTATTTCAAGATAATGTTTGTATGTATTGGGATTAAATGACTTTTACCAGGAGAAAGGAAATTTAAAAGAAATAAAATTAAGTTCTAGCAATAAAGAAAGCATACAAAATCCTAGGAATTTATAACTGAAAATGTTTTTCAGACTCTACAACTACTTATGAGCTTTCAGTCTTCTTAAAAACCTCTCTAGTAATAAAGAAAAAAACCATTATGAGTGTTGAGTTTCTGTAGTGCAGCTGATGCTGATCTGCCTGCCTGGAAACACCAAGAAGAGTGACATATGATTTCAATTAGGTTCACAGTTCCACAAAATAGCCTTGCCACAAAATGGAAAAAACTAGAATAGGTACCATTGTTACTAAAGACACCTTGGTTTATCCTTTGGGCATTTTAATGCATTGTTCCTGATAGATTTCCAGTGACAAGATAATCACATTCCCAAAGCCTCAACAAGGCCTAAATTAAAACAATATATAAGTCAAAGATGAAGGAAAGAAGGAAGGAAGGAAGGAAGGAAGGAAGGAAGGAAGGAAGGAAGGAAGGAAGGAAGGAAGGAAGGAAAGAAGGAAGGAAGGGAGGGAGGGAGGGAAGGAGGGAGGGAGGGAGGGAGGGAGGGAGGGAGGGAGGGAGGGAGGGAGGGAGGGAGGGAGGAAAGGAAGAAGAAAGAAAATTAGTCACGAAACTTAATAGGAAATAAGATGAATGGTCTTTGCTTTCATTTTCTAGATTCTTCCCTGGGAAGAATGGTTACCTCAATCTTATTTGTTTTTTATTTATTTATTTTTAAAATATATTTTATTGATTTTTCACAGAGAGGAAGGGAGAGGGATAGAGAGTTAGAGACATTGATGAGAGAGAAACATCAATCAGTTGCCTCTTGCACACGCCCTACTGGGGATGTGTCTGCAACCAAGGTACATGCCCTTGACCAGAATCGAACCTGGGACCCTTCAGTCCACAGACCGACGCTCTATCCACTGAGCCAAACCGGTTAGGGCTGTTTTTTATTTTTAAAGGAACTTTGTGAGAATTTGTTGAGTAACACCTGAAAAACATTTTGAAAACCATACAAATGTAAATTTCAAAGCATTCTGCCCCCCAAGTACCAAAATTGTATCAGCTCTTGCTTTTATACCTTTCAGTTGTCATTCTTTTCTTCTTTTGTTTCATTAAAAAAAAATAACAGCAGAAAATATATTTTTTAATATAATCCTTCTGGTTAGTCGCATAAGCTATAAAGATTCACACACCAAGAAGGTACTGCTTACAAAATCATTTGCCTCAATTCCATATAGAAAGTCTTTATTGAGTAAGGTTATAGCTTAATTATTATACTTAAATACAGTTTAAGTATAAAGAAAAAAAATGACTCAATTGGAAAATTTGTTCGCTATTTTTCACAGGTGTCATTTGTAAAGGAAAACATAAAATTGATCTTTCCCAGAATTAAAAGTGTTGAACACATTAGACTGGAAAAGAAACTTCCCTCCAAAAACCTTTTGAGTATTTATATTACAATATTCAGATATCTATGATTTTCTGACCACTGTAGTCAAGCATAACAAAACTCTCAATTCTAACAAGAAGTTTTAGACATTGGGAACAAAACAGCTGTTGTGTTTATAAGTTCTACTTTGTCTTTTTGCATAATTATGTAACACTGGAAATAAATGTAATGGTATGTGTCCTAGAGTCACACTCACTCACATCTCAATTCTGAGAACCCTGTAGGCTAGCTAGGCATATGAACAGAACTATAATAAGCAACACCTACAATTATGCTCAATGGGGATGATGCCATGCTACACAAAGCCAAAGGAGTTTATATCTCTAGTCACCAAATTGCATATGAATATTTTATACAACTAGATGAGGAGTCGTGACCATGAGGAAAAATGGGTAATTTCCTCCTATAATTGTAAATCTAGGAGAGAACCTGGACATCATCTGGCACAATATTCTCATTTTGTTGATGAAGAAACCAAGGCCCAGAGAATTCAATTTCCTTTCTCAAGGACTCCCAACTATTCAGTGAATCAAAGTAAACTGGGGCCGGCAAAAAACAAACAGGGTTTCAAATACCATTTATTCCAGAAGTGTAACACTTGCCTTAGCAAGCACCCCATGTTATGTTTAATGCTTCCTACAGGAAAGTGGGGTCTGTCCCCTTCACTGAGAGTAGACTTTCAAGCCCAAGTTTCACTAGTTTGTCAGGGTCACATTGGGCTCCCAGAGTTGTTTAAATTGTAGAGCACAAACGGCTTTATGGGACATTGCACAAGGGAAAAGGAAGGAAGAGCAGGGGACCTGGCTGTTGGTAACATTGTGCCTAAATCCCTACATCTACAGTGGGAAAGCTGAGACCTAGAGAGAAAACACATTGTCCAGAACACACACAGAGCCCGTGGATGAAGATACAAGACATGCTCTTTCCACTCTAGAGGCACATGTGGTCATTTTCAAAGGACATTAGTGAGGCCTCCTTAAGAGCATGACATTGGAGGAAAGACTTGAAGGAGGAAAGGGAGTGAGCCAGATAGGTATAAGGAAAGAATTTTCCAGGCAGAGGCATTTTCTAGGAACAGCAAGGGGGCCAGTGAACCATGCCGAATAGTTGGAGCTCAGGTCAGGGAGGTCATAAGAAGCAAGAGCATATAGAGCTTTAGCAACCATTTTAAGGAACGTTGCAATACTCTGAAATGGAGAGCTACTGGGGGTTTTTGAGCAGATTGGGTTAGGGGGACATAGATTGACGCAGAGAGATCACTCCGGAGACTGTTCCAATAAATCCAGACAAGAAATGTAGGAGCTCAGATCTGCGTTGTAGAATGCGGTGGTAAGAAATGGTCAGATTCTGTGTGCATTCTGAAACCTGACAGATTTAGTGTGAGAGAAAGGGGAAATTCAAAGGTAACTCCTCAGCTTCTAGCCTGAGCAATTGGAAGGATAAAGTTTTCATTACCTGAACTTAGGAAGACAGTGAGGGGAATAGGGGGTCGGGGTGGGAAAGATCGAGTTCCATTTGGGGCATGTGAAGTCAGAGATGTCTATTATACAGAAAGTGGATATGTCAAACATGCTGGTAGACATACAAGTCTGAAGTGTAGAAGGAAGTCCAACCCAGACAGGAAAATTTGGGAACTGTCAGATATATTTGGCACTAGTAGTATTTCAAACCTTTTATTAAGTTAAAAAACAAACAATATGTTATCCATGAATTGCATGTAATTGTACTTCAATGTCCACTTAAGAAAAAAAACTAACAAACACGTAATGAAAGAATAAATCATTTTAAATTTTACATTCACTTTGTGATTGTGCTTCTCCGTGATTCTAAGTATTAGGAAACATTGTTTTTTTCTGGATGAAAATAGAATCAGTCAACAAGATACCATAAGGTCACCTTCTTCTGATTTAACTAATTTCCTTGCACATATACAGTACATTAGAGTGTGTTTTTTATCATAGTTATTGTACCAAGAATGACCTTATTCTGAGCGCCTACATAAAACATTTTTGTTTGACATCTAATTATGGTTTCCTTCACTTCTCATGATCTGAGAAAATCAAGAGATGCAATCTGGGATATTCAGAGATGAGACCCTTGGCTGTCTTACCAACAGCTGACAAAGTTTGATTTACTCTAAGCAATATCTTGCCTTTTCCCTAAGAGAGCAATTCAGAAAATACACAAAAGATGTGTTTCATGAGTGTGTAATACCCATTAGCAAACAATTTAAAGACTAATTAATTAATCATTAAATTTTCCCTATTAAGTCTTTTGGCTTATATCTTTATAGTAAAGTCACTAATGAGTCACATATACAGAAGTTTCATTTCCCTAGAAGGAGTACATATTAAATTGTTTAAATTAGCCCTCTTTAAATATACTTATATTTCCCACATATAGAATATTTTAAAAAAAATCTCCCACCCAGATTTAAGGATCAGTTCTTTTAAAAAAAATTAAATGAGTGTAATTAATATGTTTTCCTGGAAAAAACATCTCCCTACTGATTTGAAACTAAGAAAGTAATGAATAAGTAGAATGGTGTTGAAGAAGATACTTAATATACAAAGAATCTTTGGGAGGAAATGGAGGTAAGTTAGTTCCACGACTAGACTTTTAAGAGTACATTTGTGTGCTAAGACAAGATTGACTGACTTACTTGCTCTCTCTGCAGATTCCTGCCTCTCCTTGGGGGAGGGGAGGTGTGAAACGTACTTAGGATATATTTAAAGGAGATGGGATATTGTAAAACAATACTAAAGGAAACTCAAGTGGAGACAGCTGTTGGATTTATTTTGTTTTGGCAGTGTAGAAAGGTAACTAAAAACAGAAAGGCATATGGGAGGGGAAAAATCACAAAAGGCATAAGCCATCCAAATATCCAAAATACACACTAAAAATCAAAACACTTTATGCACAGATCAGCATCAGTGACAAACAATCTGTGGACGACATGTGTTTCCCTTTGCTATACGCATTGTGAGAGTCTCAGCTGTTGTGCATTAGTCATTCAGTCAACAAATGTTTGTGAGCACCTCCTGTCTGCACTGTGCTAGGCACTGAGGATGCTACAGGACCAATAACAGGCTTAGAATTTCAACAGGCAGAGAAGATAAAGGACAGTCCAATCCAAAGGGAAGAAGATGTCAAAATCATAGAAACAGAAGAGGAGAGTGAGATGAAGGGATGGCATGGGGTCTGGAAGAGCTGGGCATGGAAAGAACACAGTCTGTGTTTGTGTGTGTTCACTTGCGTGTTTGTGAGTCAATGTTTTTTGTTGTTTTTTAAATCCTCACCCGAGGATATTTTTCCAATTATTTTTAGGGAGAGTGGAAGAGAGATGGAAAGACAGAGAAAAACATTGATGTAGAGAAACACATCGATTGGTTGCCTCCTGAAACCAAGGTACGTGCCCTTGACTGGAATCGAACCTGGGACCCTTTGGTCCATAGGTTGATGCTCTATCCACTGAGCAAAACCAGCTAGGGCTGTGAAGGAATATTTATTGTGTATTTCTAGCATATTGACACCCCCAAAGTACTGGCCTTGGACTCAGAAAACCTAGGATCCAGTGACTGACTGTGTGACCCTGGGGAAGTCATGTGTTCTTTCTGATGTCAGTTTCCTCTTCTGTGAAATAAAGATGATAATCAGATCTTATCGAAGGGGCCAGGGAGCAATGAGATAATACCTTTGAAAACATCCCACTCTGTAAAGCTTGTGAAAATGCTTAAGATCTTTTCAGCAACTTAATAGGTGCCCATAACGGCTTTAGTGTTTCATAAGTCAGTACAACTACAGCCACAAGTTTTCATTTAATTTCAAGTTATCAGTTTTACTCAAAAGTTTCATGGGAGATCACTCTGTCACAGCAAAATTGAACCCACCATTCTCTTCTAAAAATATTTAGTCTTTAGAAAAGAATGGCACAGATATCAACATCATCTGAAATACTTAACTGTATTTTAATTTGGGGTTTGAGATTTGTTAGGGAGAGGTGGTATATTGCTTTTATTTTAAAAATCACAGTATCTAAGATGGTTGTTATCACTTTCTTCGGGAATATTACAGTTTATGAACGTTCAGGATAGTACTAGAAATTCTTAAAATTAAGGAGGAGGAACAGAAAATGCAGAGGCAGGTAAAGGAATAGTTAAGAAGTAATGCTATTTCATTTCCTTTCCATGTTTGGAAGACATCACCTGGAAATACATGTGAAACTGGGAAATTGAGATAAGAAACTTATTGTTCTAAACTCATATGTAAATGAAAACTTAAAATCTAGATTTAATGGAGTCTTTATTTCTTAAATCTCCTATTTAAAAGTTTGGAGGTTTTTTCTTTCCCAAGAATGGCATTTTGGTGTATGAAACTCATCAGAAACTCGCAACTTCTTAAGAAAGTGTTACATATTAGATAGTCTAGGTGAACTTCTATCATTACTCAATGCAAACCAGTTTTCTCTTGAAATTCATACATAAATATCATTCCAATTTCATATAATTCTAATGCTCCTTTATTTCCACAGTGGCAAACAGATATTAGTAAAATGTATTCAATTTTCTTTTTTGAGTATTTAATTGAAAGAGCAGGCCTAAATCTCAAGTAAATAAATATTTAGTACATATCATGCTTTTGAAAAAACTGCGCTAATACCATTTGCATAAGGAAATAACAGAGTCACCTCCAAAACTGACTTGGCAACTCATGAATGATTTAAGGACAACTCTTGTCACTGGACTTGAAGTGATATCTAATGTGATGCATAAAAAAAATCCATCTAGAGTCTGCTGTGTTTGCCCATTGGGTAGAAGACAGTGGAACATCATGGGAAGAGCAGTGATTTGGAAACTGGGAAATGTGAGAAGTTCTCAGGACCTTGCTCTTTCCATTGACAAATGAGAGGTTAGCCCTGAAACCAAGGTACGTGCCCTTGACTGGAATCGAACCCGGGACCCTTTGGTCAGATTTTTCAAAAACAAACAAACAAAATGTATGATTCTAATAATCATTTACTTTTCAGTTACAATCAGTAAAGATACACAGGAACTCCACAGCAAATTGCATCAGAAAATTACCAGAAACAAACTCAGAAAAAAGTCACACTGTCTGAATGACAAGTCCTGGTCCCTCATCGGTTCTGTCCTTGGCTCCCAACCACAGCAGGGAGGAGGAGTGTGATGTTGAAGCGAGACTATGAAACAGTCCTGAAATATCTTAGTAAAGAAATAAAGCTGTTTACTTTGGCTCGTGTTTGGTTCCAAATGGATCTCCAGTAGTTATCCTATCATGTGAGCTGAGTCAGATAGGAACCCGTCTCTCTCTTCAGTAAGATCCAGTCCAAAATTGTCCCCGCAGTGAGTTCTCCCGCCACCATAACTCTCCAAGCACTTAACCCACACTGACCTGTTATTGCAGGATACTTTAAAGTATAAAAGTTTCTTCTCAGATAGATGGCAAATCCCATTTTGAACAACAAAGCACATTGCATACTTTTTTTTTTGCCATTTTGGGCTCTCCAAAAACCAAAGTCCAGAGCAAGACTTTGCATATGGTTATCTTGAATAAATATGTACTTATGCATTAATAAATTAGTACAGTGGGGTGAGTTTGTTCTAGCTCCCAGTGAATCTTACCGCCTGATAGTCGTATGCATATCAGGATTCATGTAGAGACCCAGAGACCATAGTCATGGCTAAAGGGCAAGGAAGACGATCTTTCTTGAATACTCAGTTAAAAATGAGTAGAATGTCATTTTTGAAGGAACTCTCCAAAAGTTACAGTCCTCCAGAGGACTGTATGCAATGTGCTTTGTTGTTCAAAATGGGATTTGCCATCTATCTGAGAAGAAACTTTTATACTTTAAAGTATCCTACAATAACAGGTCAGTGTGGGTTAAGTGCTTGGAGAGTTATGGTGGTGGGAGAACTCACTGCGGGGACAATTTTGGACTGGATCTTACTGAAGAGAAATGGGCTGCTCTCACACCATAGCTTGATTCTTCTTTTTTCCTCAGACCCCTTATCTAATCTAATTCTGGTGGCCCCACTTGGGGAGTTTATGCTTAATCCAGCCACTTCTCACCCTCTCCACAGCTACCACATTAGTGCATGGGAGTGCCTCTCTTTTCTTACTTGGACTAATGTAAGCTTCCTAGCCCTGCCACCATCTGTTATAGCACCAGTGATTGCTTAGAAACCTAAAACTCAAAACCTGCTGATGGTGCCCATACCTGTGTCGTTTTTCAGCATCCATCGCTTGTCACATCCCTCCAACATGTCCTTCCCAGGCTCAGGCTTTGTGCTACTTCCTGGGGGCGGGGGTTTCGTACCCACATGGCCATGTGGTACATACTCTCACTTCTTCATTTTCTGCTCAGTGTCCCTCCCTTAGAAAGGCATTCTCTGAACACCCTGTCTCAAACAACTCCCCTCATATCCCAGCTCCTTATCTCTACAGGAAATGATATTTTACAATTGCCCCTAGAACAACATAGGGGTTACGGGCCCCATTCCAGTGCAATAGAAAATCTACATATAAGTTTTGACTCTCCCAAAACTTAACTATCTTTGGTAAATGCAGAGGATTGGTTCTGGGATCCCCTATGGTTATCAAAATCCAAGGATGCTCAAGTCGTGTATAAATGCGTAGATCAATGCATACAGTTGGCCCTCTGCATCTATAGACTCCCAACCTCAGATTTAAAAGAGTACAAGTATTTATTGGGGGAAAAATCTGCCTGTAAGTGGACCCATGCAGTTCAAATTTCTGTTGTTCAAGAACCGACTGTATATGTATTTATTTCTAGAAAATAAGCTCCATGTTGGTGAACACTTTCCCTGCCATTTTAATTGTATATCCTAGACACTTAGAGAAGTACCTGGTGTATAGTAGATCCTCAATAAATATTTTAACTAAATGAAGCATTAAACAACTATCCAGTTGAGCTGAATGACCTGGTAGTTCCATAGAGATACATTTCTGATTGAAGCATTTGTCCCTGCTGATCTTCATGTCTCAGTTGTTACCACTAATCAACTGGAGGTTCATTGATAAAAACTGAGAAAACCACAGGTGGGTCACCCAGTCCTGTGCACAAACCCCATAATCTGATCCCTACCCTCATCAGAGTGGCAGGGCTCTGCCTATGCGACCCAGGCCTGGCATTCCCCTAAGTGTGAAGGTGGTAGTGTCCCTTTATTTATTCTCAGTTGCAAATACTTCATGCTAAGGCTGGCCTGGATATTTATAACAGTTTTTCAACTTCACTGATGTAGCCACTTTTCTTGGATTTAAGGCTACTATAAGGAGAGAAAGGTGGCTTATGGTATCAACTACCAGGAGAAACTAGAAGCAGAGCTTCAACCCTTGACCCTCAGTAGAGAAGACAGTTAATA
Organism: Myotis daubentonii; assembly: GCF_963259705.1. Taxonomy (NCBI): domain Eukaryota; kingdom Metazoa; phylum Chordata; class Mammalia; order Chiroptera; family Vespertilionidae; genus Myotis; species Myotis daubentonii. Next base: position 48,811,624 of record NC_081849.1, read on the forward strand.
TATACCCTTCACCCCTAAATGTTGTTTATTCAAATCTCAGAAAAAATAAATCCTCAAAGTCAAGGGTTTTCAACCCTGACCACACTCCTCTTGTCACATACGATTTTTATATCAATTTGTGGACAAACACAACTCTATTGAGCAGCTTCCCATCCCCATATATCAATGGATATGTTTTAAAAAATTAAGGTGATACACACCTACACAACCTTAAGCCCAAGACTTGAATGGACTAAAATGTTCTATTAGCCCTGGGGAAAATAAAATACTTTTCTAGAGTGTGACATTAGTAAATGTCCCAGATTGAGCATCCACTTAACAATAGACATTTGGCCAAACATGAGAGGACATAAAAATAAATAATCATCACTGCCTTCCAGGCATTGATCTCTAGTAGGACAGATAGATACAGTGATGTGAGTAATAAACACAAGTATGTGATAGATAAAAATAGTATCACTGAGCAAAGTCAGGATACACTTTACAGAGGAGACCATGGCTAAGTTGATCTAAGAGTGAGTAGGGGGCAGCCAGGTAATTTCAAGCAAAGGGAAGAGCATGGGCAATGACCTAAAAGAGACTGATTGTTAAGAGAAATTTATCTCTTCAGCCTCATCTTTTAACGTAGCTCCCTCAGCCACTTCTGTTTGAGCCACAGTGAGCTACTTTTTATTCTCTAAATACAAGTGACATTCTCCCTGCCTGAAGCAATAACTCCCTGCCCTCAACTCCTAAGCCTTGAACCTGAATAGCACCTTCTGGTCTTAACTTGGGTATAACAACTTTTTTGATCTCCCCAAATCTGAGTTAGGTGTCACTTCTATGTTCCCTGTTGCACTCCATATCTTCCCTACTGTAGAACTTAACATACTCTAGCATAACCACCTGTGGACTTACCTGAATTTCCTGTAGATTGCCTATTCAAGGAGGACAAGATCATATCAATCTTGATCACCATTGTATCCCCATCAACTAGCAGAGTGTCTGCCATATAGCTGGCGATGCATGCAGAATGAATCATTTGTTCAAAATCTGCAAGCATAGGAGGGGATCTGAAGAAAAGATAGGTAATATGATTGAATTTATAGATGAAAATTAAAGTCTGAAATGCCATAGGTGCTCTGCCATGTCTATATGTTATCCTTTGTTTGAAGTGAAGTTAGGGAAGGATTATAAGCTAGAGGAGAGCAGCAAATATGTCTTCTCTCCTTCATGCCAGATCATCATCAACATGAGGGTGTTGGGACATGTGAGCATGACTAGGAAAAATGAATCAGGCTGGTAGAAAAAAAGTTTGTATTGATTCTTAAATCAATGTATTTATGTTTCAGTGTCATTCATAAGAGTATTTACTTACTCAATTTTTAAAAATATTGTGAAAAATACCTCAATACTGAAAAATTGCTCTATCATTCACTTGATCATATAATGGACTTTTTAGTTTAGATTCTAGAACAGAAGATGTGAGTTGCAATCCAGGGTTGCTACTTCTAAATTATGTGATTTAGGGCAAATTACTTATCTCCTCTTAGAATCCATTCTCTGGGGAGCATTATGATTTATGTCACAGGGAAATATTAAGAATTGCATACAATGAAGTCTGCAAAAGCATAGTCAATTGCCACATTAGCACTCAATGTTTATATTTTAAAAGTTAATAAAAACATTGCCAACATCGCTATTTCTGAATAAGAGCAAATAAGAGAGACTGTAAGGATTTTTACAAACAGCCCTAATGCCTGAGAATTAGGACTCATTACCATGTAAACTCCAGACATAATCAAAGTGTTTTCAAGCTTCATTGTTCCAATCTAGTTTATCTCTTTTCTCCCCCAGTTATTTTGATGGGTTTTCACAAACTATGCAGACTTCAATAACTCACTCTCTAATAATATACTCTGGGTAATTGTTAGCTTCATGAAATGCAATTGCCTATACTTTAAGTTATAATTAAAGGCATTACTTAAACCCTCAGTGGCCTTTGGAAATCTGAAAATGGAAGTTGAATTCATAAATGCTAGGGAAGAATAGGAAATCCCAGAACCCTAAATCAGCAAACTCAAACTCATGTGAACTCAACTGAGAGAGGCTACTTCTTGCTTTGGTTACAACCACCAGACTTATACTGACAGTAACGCCAGTGCTACAATTACTAAATGAAAAAAACTGGGCCCACCACGATCAGGTCTTTAAAGTTCAGTTCATTTACTGATGGAAAAACTTTTGTAATTCAGCTGCAGAAATGGAATGCTGTTTTGAAAACAGACCCGTTGAGTAAAGGGCAATTTCAATCATGAAGAAAGTCCAGATGTACCTCTGTGGCATCTGGTTGAATGAGAATGGTGAGTTTGACAAATTTTGTATTTATGATTTGGTCAATCTGGAACCATTTACCTCTTTTCTCATGATATTGTTCGCTGTTGTCAGAGAATGACTTGATGCCCATTACTAATAGCTTGAGTATTCTATTGGGTTTTTTTTTTTTTAAGAAATCAATAACACATCTACATTTTAATAACATTGTCAGAAGAATTTTATTATACTCACTATTCCAAAACACCCCAAATTCCTGGTCTCTAAATACAGAACTAAACTCCCCTCTCAATAATGAACAATAGTGTTGAGCCATAAACCCTTCTCTCAAGATGTCACAAGAAAGTAAAACTTACGTGATATTTCTATTTTATAAAATGTAGGTGGTCTACAGTTCACACTGTTCCCATCTTTCTTTCAAAACCTATAGTCCCAATTTTTCTCTTAGGTTATTTCTGGATACATCAGTCCAATAACATTACTGTCTGGCCCATTTTTTCCTTTTTAAAAAATTTAGAATCCGATTAATGGAGGAGAAAATGCCCTGAGATTGTTGACTCTACCATCCCATTGCACAGGTGAAGGAAATAAGGTCTTTCTGATTCTGATAACACAGGCAATTGAGGAAACATAAACCCTCCAAATTTTTGAGTATTTAATTGAAAGAGCAGGCCTAAATCTCAAGTAAATAAATATTTAGTACATATCATGTACTATGTGATGATATGGGCCAGCTATTAGCCACCGAATTGCTGAGTTCCAGCAATAGTTCCAGATTTCATTTAAATGATATCTGTGACCTAGTTCATTTAGTACTATATGAAACCACATAGTATGTATGATAAAATTGGAAAGAACTTTTTAAAAATTGCTCAATATGTATCCTGCCTCAAAAGAAAGAAACAGGGAACCCCAGAGATAATAGAAGAAAGGCAATCTATTCCTGGGGGAACAGTAAACTCCAAGTAGCACTGCCATGATTATAAACATTCTGAACCTCACAATGGGTCAGACCTGCGGCCACCTTGTTCTCTCTCACCACTGTGGGCTGGGGTGATTAATGTCTGTAGTGGCCACTGAGGTACATTGCTGAGATCTCTTTCCAGAAAACTATGCAGGCAACTTAGTTGACTGACAGCCCCAACTGTGCCTCTTGGGAATCAGATTTTCGCCAGCTGCCCCTAGACCACATAGCATGGGGGATGAGAACCAGCCCTTCCTACCTGACAGCAGACTCCTCCAATCTGCAACCTTAGTTTGAGGTGTCCCCATAAACCTGATGGGTGTTTTCTCAGAACCGTGCTGTGGCTCAGACTTGTCCAACCCAACCATCCTTTTGCTCTTTTATTCCACAGGATCAAAGTTGCATTGACATGTAAAGGCTCCCCCATCCCCTCCTATTCCTTCCTCCTTTATCCGTCATAAGCATTTTCCAACATCAAGCTCCTGCACATCTAATTCCATCTTGGTATCTGCTCTTCAGAGGACCTGATCTGACAGAGAATCTGAGCTCATCTTTGATGTAGTAGGTACATCAGGTGGGAATTTGGAAAGCTCTGCACTAGAGGAACTCTTGGATGTGTGCAAAGGAGACGTCATGCAATGTTCGTGACAGCATGGTTTCAAATACAGAATTGTACCCAACCTAAATGTTCATCCATAGGGAAAGAGAAGGAGGTATATCTGTTGAATGGTATAGCACATAAAGGGAATAAATGGAGCTTCAGGTATCAACACAGATGAATCTTACCAACATACTGTTAAGTGAACAAAAGAAGTTGCAAAAATACCCACATAATATGGCATAATGTATTTAAGTCTAAAAACACATAAATAGTACTCTCTATAGGTTTTGAAAATTATAATAATTCGGGTAGCAAGAACACACATTCACTTCAGGAGAGTGGTAATCTCTGGGACAAAAAAGGAGAGAAGAATGGGATTGGATGAATTGTATCTCTTTCTACAATATTTTATTCCTTTTTTCAAGGACCACAACTATTAAATGTCATGGGTGGATACATGAGTATTTGTTATTGTATTCCCTGTACTTTTCTCTGTGTTTGAAATAGTTCCAGATTTTATTTAAATGATATAAATATTTGTTGAAAGAAAAGAAACTGAGGCCCAAAGAAATTAAATTACATGACTAAGTTTGCATATTTAGTTAATGGCAGAGCAGACACAGATCCCCAGTCCTCTTGGCTCCTGGACTGGCTTTCTGGCCACCACACTGTGCGGCTTCCATTGAAGGGAAGACTATGGTTGATGGGTCTTTTGTATCTTTCACAGTGTTTGGTACCATCCCAAGCACGAACATCTATGAGATCAAATTGAACAATTTGCATTAAACCTCTAATGCAAAATTTCTTTATCACTGGGATTATGCTTTAAGAGAAGAAATCTCATACAACATACAACATGTGGTTCTGACTGCCACATGTTCAGAAATATATAAGTCATGCACTCAGCAATTCGGTGGCTAATAGCTGGCCCAGACCTTCTCTGGGGCCACAACATTAGTAACAAAGAAACAGAATTTCTGGATGATGAGGCCCAGAAATCAGGATTTTAGAAAGATTCCCAGGTGATTCTAATGTGCAGCCAAGGTTGAGAACCACTGGCTTAGAGTCTTCCTCTGAAGAGTTACATTTTTGAGAGTCCTACCACTTGCAAAAGCCAGCCATTCCTTTCTTCAGAATCTGGGAAATTCAACTCCCTTCACTCTCTGCATTCCAATGGTGAGACCGGCTCCTGCTCCTGGACAGAAGGTTGGAGAGTTACTGGATTCTGTGGTCCTACAGAATCTAAATGATGATTCATAGTGTCCTTTCGCAAGAGCTCTCCAGTGTACAACCGATGCAAGACAAAAACTGCCAAAACAAACCAGATATATTAAACCACAAACTAAAAGAACAGTTAAGATGTATATTAGGGTCTTTTTTTGTGATGTATGCCCATCGTGAAATGCAATTTTTTTTTTAACTTGAGTAAAACCTAATGCCTTTATACTAATTTTGATTACATGAAAATCTGAGGTGAATATGTCCTTGAAGGTAAGCTTTGTCTTTTTCATCAGTATATTTTTAAAAGCTAGCAACACTTGGTGCATTATTAATGTTTGTTGATTGAATGAGAGGATGAATAAATGAATATAAGTAAAATTAAGACATATTTCTTACTGACAGACACTAATGACTAAAAAAGGGTTCCAATAAATGAGCAGGGTTGACAATTAAAGTGTAAATAGCAATCTAATGAATGTTCTAATTGATCTTCTCTGCTTTAAAATGTAGCCAGGATTTTTTAACCTTGAGATACAATGCTCAGCAAATTAATAGACTGTCCTTGTGTGAAAATCTCTTTAATCAATCTAATAGTTTGTCATCTCTGCTACTGCAGGCTTTAAGACCTCTGCCAAATTAGTGTTTTGTTCTGTTAGTCTTAAGAGTTACTTCTTAATAATAGATTCATATACAGAAGTACCATAGTGTAGCATTTTGGACCTCTGTGAAAATAAAAAGCATAAGTTAATTTTTCTTAAGTCTTCAAAGTTAATAAACTTGGGAGGGAAAAGAACACTGATTCTTTCTTGATGATTCTACCACCAAGAACACAACACACTTTTAATGTCTGCATCAGGTTTTAACAGATTTTACCTTTTTAAATTGATTCTTTCTCTTTAGTTTTGCAGAGGCCTCAACACAATGGGTGCTAACCATTCCTTCAACCCATTGAGACGTTGAATACTATCTGTGCAAGGCTTGTTAAGAAGTGTTAAAAAAAATTATTTTTTACATTTTCACCCTAACCATACCGCCTACCTCCACCCTATACAGGAGGATAGGGGCTGAAAGGAGAAGTGGACTCTAAAAATTGAATTTTGTAAAAGAACTCTCTGTGTGTGTTGGGTTCCATTCATTCCCCATGGCAGGAAGGGTTAGGGTTGCTTTCCCTCATGTCAAGCCCAGGGAACGTGGCTCTGGGAGGTGACAGGGGACAATGGAATATAGAACATCTCTGGATGACTTGGCAACTCTGCTCTGTTTGAGACAAAGAAAGATTGAGAAAAAGGAAGATTACAATAGAGTTTTCTTGGTGCAAAGGATGTGTGAGGGTTTACTGTGAATGCAAGAAAAAAGAGCTGGCCTTGAGTGCTATAAACACCTCGAGGTACACAGCAACCCTAACAAAGGAGCGTGCCACTAGATTCCAGGTACAGAGGCAGAAATCATAGAAGTAAGCAACTGGAACAATGAATTTCCCCATCTGTCAAAAGGACGTCAAAAGAACTATAGGTTAGATACCCGAGTGATTTGGGGTTGGAGGGTGGGCAGTTTTCAAAAAATGCACTTACATTTGCCAGGAAAAAACTGTCAGCTTAAGAACAAAACAAAAAAGCAAAAAATAAAAAAATAAAAATAAAACTTGCCAAGCGCAGAGAACACAGATATCAGCTAATTGCAGCACTGATCAAATAATGCCTTTCCTTTCCTCTGACCTCCTCCCTCTGCCTCAGCCCCCTCCTATGCTGAAGGGGTCAGAGACTACAGCTAACAAGCCAGCAGAGGAGGAGGCAAAAAAAACCCCCAGAAAATGGTGAATTGAAGACAGAGCTCACCAGGTCTGCTTTCCCCATTTCTGCCATCAGTTCTTGTAAAAACTAGGAGAGATAAGAAGCTTCAACTTCAAATAATATTAGGGTTATTATGTGGGAGTAGACATTTTAATGACTGAAATAAAACCTCTTGGGTGACTAGAAGAACACAGGGGTCTCTCATTATTCAAGAGTGACTAAAAGAGCCACTGTGCCCTTTCTGACATTCATCCAGGGACAGAAAAGAATTTGTCTCACTGATCCGTTGGAACGGGAAGTGAGGAAAATATTAACGTTGTCTTCTAATTCCACTCTGCAAGTCCTGCTCATTCACTATAGCAAGGTTATTTTGCCACATTTATGCAAGTCTTGCTAAAAGGTGGTAAAAAGAAAATACTTTTTTTTTTAAAATTTTAACCAGTAAGTTCTGCTTTCAGAATTTCAGCAAGTTTTCTGGTCTTCGTAGTAGTTTCTCCAAGAAAGAATGAGGAAAAGGACATACTTAATTCCTGGATATGGACACGGTTCAGTGGGAAGAAGAGCTAGAGACAGGTCATAAAAGATCCCTCTTCGTCTCTCCAGCCTAGTCCTGCTGAGGAAGCCCTCATCTGTCACCAGCTCTGACTCAGACAAGCAAACATTAGTGTGAATTCATTTTACTGCCCAGAGTTCAATACCAGCTGAGGCTGAGTTCACTCTCTCACCCCTTAACCCCCTCTCTCCCATGATTTCTAATGCCCCATACTAACTGACCATTTTGTTTCAGACTGTATGATGATAATCCACTTTCCAGGAGACCTGGACCCATTGTCCCACATGCCCTGCCATGAGCCAGGGTCGCCCTCCCAACAGACTAGTCTCCTAGACAGTCTCTGCTTAACAAGTTCCATCCACAGCAAATTCCTCTGCCCTGCCCCACTGACGAGATTCAAGCTCTTTATAGCAACTCCCGCCTACACCCTGACACACCCAGGGGAAGAGCCTGCAGCCACGCAGCCTTTCCCAGCTCTGACTTCAGCCTCTACCCATCAGCCTTTGCTACTGAGGACCCAGTATGCCTTACAGCTGAGCCCATAGAAAGTTGGAACGACAACAACAAAAAAAGAACTTGGAATGACTCATTTGCAACTACTTCTTGTCATTAAAAGTGGCACAACCATTAAAGAAGAGAGGTGAGATGTGAAAATCAGGGGCCTTAAAAAATAGCCTCTGTTATCATATAAGACTAGGAAAGTAGCCACAAAGTGTTCTTAATGTTCCGCAGTGGTTATTATTTCAAATCAGACTCAGACCAGGAAGATGCAAGAATAATCATGAAATATGAGGCACACCTCTGCTGAGCACCATTTAGTTCCAAATGTGTTCATTTATTCATTTGCAGTAACAGCCTTGGAAATCAGTGGAGTGGTCTCTAGAAAGTGAAGGAGTAAAAAATTTTCCAGCTCTCATAGTCAGAGGGTTAATTCCAGTTTCAAAAGCAACACTAACTTGCCTGAAGTACCAGAGGGGAGAGAGAGAGAGAAGAAATTCCATCCTGCTTTAATCATTGTCCACTGCAGGCCTTCTTGATGATTTCCAGCTGCCTCCATTTAAGTTGTTGCTTTGACAGAATTTTCATACAAACTTGGAACTTTTTCATGTAAAAAAAAAAAAATCTTATTTTTCCCCTCAACTGCATTCTAAGCAAAAGCAGATTTCTCTTGGCTTATATAAGACTATGATGAGCTGGAAGAGGGGGAGGGGCAAAGAGGAAGGCATCAGCCCCTGCTTTTTTGGTTTCTCCACAAATCATTCCAGAAGAGGCACAAAGGAAAATGTGAAAACCCAGGGAGAAGCCCACACCCTTGGAGAAGCCAAAATATGCTTTTTAGTTTGTTTTAAAAAAGTTTAGTTTCGTTTCGTTTACCACTGCATTCTGAAGTGAAGAAAGACTATTCAGAATTAAGCTGTCAGGAAATAATTACATGGAACTTCATATAAGTTAAAATTTTAGATGTGTATGTATGTGAGTTACACACACACATGCACACATCATATAGTGAGTTAATGGAAGTATTTACAGACTGTCCATAACCTTAGGTTATCTATCCATTTCTTTGCATGGGAGAGGGAGCAGGGAACAATGGAGACATGAACATACACTATAATAAAAGTTGGATATTAACAATTTAATTAGGTAGTTGTTACTAATTATGAGCTTGAATTTTCAAGGCACTTTAGGATTATAGTTTTCTTTCTGACAAGGTTGTATGCCTCTTAAAAGCAAAGAGCAACTATTTCTTAGTAATCTCTGTGTTCCCCCAGAGCTCCTAGCACTACCATCTTATATGTTGAAGGTTTTCAATAAACACATGTTAAAGTAAATAAAAAAAAACTTTCAGAGACAGATGTTAGTTAAATAATAAGATAGTTGGAAGGAGAAAAGATATATGGCTTGGGAATAGATGAAACACTAGATGATTTCATCCTAATGATTCCATGTATCTATAATTTTTTCATCTCATTAAGTTTTCCATATAGATATAGTCCTATATTGTTACATGTAGGGCAAAAGGGAATTTTTATGGATCCTCAAATTCTCTAAAAACTATCCTAGACTACTGAAAATCTACCCCCTTTTTGAAAAAGAGTTTTAAAAATGAATCTGTTAATATTTTTTTCTTGTCTGCAATGTCAGTAAGGAAATAATCTATATATCTACCTGAAAATCTTTTTTTGTTTTTTGCACATTGAATCCTTTAATGGTGGGAGGAGGGATTCTTAAAAGTAGCCCCCCTTATTTGCGGGGGGTACATTCCAAGACCCTAGTGGATGACTGAAACCATGATAGTACTGAATCCTATATATACTATATTTTTTCTATACATACAGACAATAAAGTGTAATTTATAAATTGGGCACAGTAAGAAATTAACAACAATAACAAATAATAAAATAGAATAATATACTGTAATGAAAGTTATGTGAATGTGGTCTCCCTTTCAACATATCTTACTGTACTGCACTGACCTTTTCACTTAAAGGAAACCCTTCATGGCTTCTCTTTGGCATATCCAAATTACCAGCTTCACTACTCTTGTACTTTGGGGCCATTATTAACTAAATAGGGGTTCCTTGAACACAAGCATTGAGATGCTGCAACAGTCAATCTGATAGTCAAGATGGCTACTAAGTGAGTAATGGGTGAGAAGCATATACAGGTATGTCATGGAGATGTGACCAAGGGATGATCCATGTCCCCAGTAGGTGGGAGCAAGGTGGTACAAGATATCATGCTACTTGGGAGGGCACTCAATTTAAAACTTGAGAATGGTTTGTTTCTGGAATTTTTCCATTTAATATTTTTGGGCCACCATTGACCATGGGTAACTAAAACTGTGGAACAGGAGAAAGCAGATAAGGGGGAAGACTACTTTGTTAACAAATCCATAATAATTTTCTATTTAAAACTCAAATAAGGCACAAAGAAGGCACAGGAAATAATAGCTAAGTCCAACTTGGAGCCACTTCTTATCCTTGTCTTCATTCATTGGACAACTACTATTGAATACTTAGGGTGAAGGACATGTTGACATTCCCATAGATGTTCCTCATAAATTTTATTTCCATCATTCAGGGACATTTTGAGGTTCCAGAATTACTACCTAAAAGGGACTTGGGGGTAACAATCTGGTTGGCTGGCAAGGCTGCCAACATTTGCCCTGAAGCGGAATGTGGATATTGAGCACACTGTTTTACTTTTACTGCATCTTTATTTGGGGAGCTTGGACGGTTAAACTCTCCCAATCCGCTTGGTAAGTTCCCTATAGAGGATTTTGTTTTGTTACATTTTTGAACTTTTATTCTGAATCTTTTCAAGTTCTCTATAATATTCTGAAATTCTAATGCCAAAAAATTGTACACAGGACTCTAATGTGGGTAATCATCAAGATAAAGACAAACAAATCCATCACTTTATAATTGCAGGGTTTTGCCCATTTGTAAACCACAGTAATTATGCTTGCTTTTTGAACAAATTCACTATTCTTTTGATTCCTTACGACTAGATAATTTCAGCTGAACATCACCAAACAATCATTTATTTTCAAAAAGGTTTTTACAGATGAAAGCAGTCAATAATATAAAATGTGAATACATTATCTGTACCAACCCTTCCTTTCACCCACACTTTCTATACATTCCTACTCCTTCTGTTTCTTCTCTTATTTTTCTCTCTATTAAATACTAATATATAAAGTACTATTAATAAATATTCCTGTACCACTTTATTTTCTTTTATGGTCTATGCCAACGATTTTCAACCCTTTTCATCTCATTGCACACATAAACTAATTAGTAAAATTCTGCACCACACCAAAAAATATATTTTTTGTCAATCTGACAAAAAATTAGGTATAATTCTTATTCTTTCACATCAGATGGCTATTGTTGTGTTGCCTGTTGTCATTTTTTAATTTGGCAATCTAAAGGAAAAGAGGTCAGTGTGAATGAGAAGAGGTCCCTGAGTAAACAGTCAGGTATTGCCTGCTTTAAAATTTTTTTTAGTAGCACACCAGTTGAAAATTGCTGGTCTATGTGTTTTATCTTCTTCACTAATGTATAAGTTTCTTCATTATAAAGATATTACCTGGCCTATCTTTGCATTTCATCCACCTGCATCTGGCACATAGAAAACATTAAAAATGGTTTGTTGAGTCAATAAATGAATGTGCTGAACCCTGAGCCCTGGAAGAAAGATACAAAATAAAATTTTCAAACTTTAATAGATGGATTTAAAAGCTGTTTTAGATAAACTATTAGCAAGGCCTCAAGTCTAACACTTCTAGAAGGCTCACTAGGAGGGTCAACATAACCCCATATGGGTGTAAACACAGCTGTTGTTCTCTTCAAGATACGGCCAGTTTTGATTTATTGCACATGTCCACCTGCAAGGCTTCTCTGAGAGAACACAGAGTCATAATCTCCAAAGTCACCTGTGACAAGTGAGTCCCTCAGCTCCATTGCTCACCTGGATCAGCAGCTCTCATTTATCTATCAGGCAGCTCAGAACTGTTCTGAGCCTCAAGGCCCACAATCTTAGACTTTGTCAAATCAAATGGGCAATAATTTACAATGTAAGTACCTTTTATAGAATAGTGAGCTATTTCTCTTCTTCATCATCTTTTTTTCCTCACAAAATAATCCTAGAATTATAGACCACAAATAGGTTTACATTTAATGCTTTTTAAAAAGAAGAAGAAAGCCCTAGCTGGTTTGACTCAGTGGATAGAGAGTCAACCTGTGGACCGAAGGGTCCTGGGTTCAATTCCAGTCAAGGGCACATACCTTGGTTGCAGGCTCCTCCCTGGCCCTGGCCCTGGTCAGGGCATGTGCAGGAGGCAACCAATTGATGTGTTTCCCTCACATTGATATTTCTCTCTGTCTTTCCTCTCTTTTCCGCTCTCCCTAAAAATCAATGAAAAATATCATTGGGTGAGGATTAAAAAATAATAAAAAAAAAAAGAAAAAGAAGAAGAAGAAGAGGGCAAGGATGAGAGATCCAAATAAAAATATCAACATTTCCCCCAAGAGCAGGAAGTGCATAGATTAGTCACATATGGCAAGCCACAGAAGATTCCAGATAAAAGGAGGAAAGTCAGGTGAAACTCACTTTTAAAACTGAGGTAGAAATGTAAAATAGGAAGAAAAGACAGAATGTCCACAAGGGAAGTCATGTTCCCTAACTAGTTAAAATGTTAAATCTTGAAGTGCTAAATTCTAATCAGACTTTAAATAAGAAGAATACCTCACATACCTATAACTTAGCTCTTCTGTGAAGTTCGTTCTTATAGCCAACTAAAATAACACATGGGCAATACTTGACTCTGTGCACAGAATCCCATGCAGATCAAACTACATGATTCCCCAGTGAAAAAAGGAAGTGATCCTCATAGTTATCCTACATTAAGAACACCACTTAGACATGACCCCTAAGTAAAGCATGCCTTGCATTTAATACTCTCATCCATTGAGAAAGGCTGTCTCCTTTCAGCTTTCCTAGCATCTCTGCAAAAAGAAGGGAGTATTTACCCACTGATAGCAAATCTGCACTTCTATCCCACCACACAGAAGGCAGAAGGCAGAAATAGCTACTATTTTGGGGTTTCACATGATAATGTGAGACTACCTACCTAACTAATTGTATATATTAGGAAGCAAACTTTATTTGGCAAAGTGCTGAATTAGGAATAAAAATTTATGTTCCAATCCTGGCTCGATCTTTTATTATATGTGTGATTTTTAGTAAGTTACTTAAGGTCACTTGAACTTTTTTCAGTGATAAAATGGTGAGTTAATAACACTTGCCCTAATAATCTCCCATATGGGTGAGATAATCAAATGAGATGTTATATTTAAATGTGCTTTGTGAACTCCAGTGTGTTATGCAAATATAAGATACTAATTGAACACATTTGATAACATAAATGTCTTCCATATAAAATTTTCTACTATCCCAGGAGACAGAAAACTGTTTTATTTCCTATCACAAGAGAGCATATAAATAAATAGCTATCATGATACATAAACAGCTTTTCCACGTCTACAAACCACTTGTACCTACTATAAAAAAGAGCTGTAAAATTATAGGGGTAAGCAAATTCTTCCAGGTAGTTCCTTTCCTTTGTGTCACGGAGCTTTGGGGAAATATTTTTAAGTTCTGGTCTAGTCCTCCTAACTGGTTTCTGATGTTCATATGAAGGATAACTCTCTAGATGCTCACTCATTCCAGAAAGTATTTACTTGGAGAAAATTAGAATTTAATTTATACTGGATGATCAATACAGACCTTTATGCATGCAATACATCTAATACACCGCAGCCAGATTAATTTCCCTAGTCAGTGATTAATTGCCTCCTCTATCCCTGCCGCTGGAGAAGGTGCCTGGAATACAACAGAGAGCATGATGGGCAAGGTCTCTGCCCTTCTAAATGTCAAATCCATAGTTTCATTTTAGAGCTCATCTTTCTCAACCTCTGTGACATTTGATTTTGTTGCCAAGTCACCTTCTTGAAACTTTCTTCTCTTTCAATTTTGAAGACATTATTCTTTCTTAATGTAGCAGATGCCATGGGCCAACTGCCCCAACCTGAATTCCCTGCCGCTTCTCCCCCGTCACCTTCCAGCTTGGGGTAGTTATGTGATGCAGTTCTGATCAATTAGATGTAAGGTGAAGTTTGTGCTTATGTTCCTGCAATACATAAGCAGCACTCACTCCCTTCTCTTCCTAATTCCTTCTGCTAAAATGTGGATGTGCTCTAGAGCCATAGGGGAAAAGTCAAGAGAAGGACTTCATGGTTTTACAGTATAGGAGTAAACTACTCCCAGCTAATTCTAATTATTCCCCAGTCTCAGCTTAAGCCTCTTGGAGAGACCTCTGCAAACCTCCCATTCTCAATTAGCACCTCCTACTAGATATTTCCATAGCATTCTGTGATTTTCCTTCATATAACATATTTTAGCTCTATATTTTATCATGTTAATATTTATTTTACATCTTTATCCTCCATGGAAAGCAAAGGGATAATTAAGTCTTTTTATAGCCATTCTATATTCAGTGTCTCACAGATTATCTAGTACATATTATGTGCTTAGCAAATACATGTTGAAATTTGACGACTTTGCTAGACATGTTTAGATTGCCCTGGGCATCTCTACTTGAATATTCTTCAAGGCCCTCAAAACCAAAGACCCAGAGTATATTTGTACTGAATTTGTATTCCCAGTTAATGGCATCACAGGAGACCAAAGCCTGAAAACTCCAAATCATCCTTAGCTTTGACTCTTCTCCTCCCCCTTCACACCCAGGTGGTAGTCAAGACCTCCTGAGTCTATCAACTTAATATTTCTGCACCATCCTCTTTACCCCCTTGGTACGATTCATCCTTCCTTATTTCAAGCCCTCATTTATATCTGCATTACTATAGTGTTGCTATTGCAGTACACTGCTCAGTCATCTTTCTGTGTATTTGGATCCCATCCTTATTAATTATCTTCAACTAATCAAGTATTATGCTCATTTTATAGATCAGAAAAACTAAGGCTCCAAGAGTTTAAGAAACTTGCCTCAACTCATCCAATTAATAAGTAGCAGAGCTGGAATTTATACTGGTCTAGAACCCTAAATCAGGAGACTTAGGAGAGACCTTCTAGACCTCAGCTTGACCAAAAGCCCCAATGCAGGCAACTTGAATTAATGAGAGGAGTATGTTCACTGAGAAATTCTGTGTATTTCTTGAGACAGAAATCCTTCTCCGTCACCCATTACCCATCTCTTCCCCAGCACATTGAACCGTGTCTACTCCATTGTATGATGACAAAGGATTTTTTTTTGAGACAGAAAGAAAAAAAAGGAAAGAAATAAAGAAGGACTCATCCAATGGAGAGAAAGGGAGGAGGATCCAAAGTGATAAGACATGAGGGAGAAAGATAGAAACAAAAAACATAACTCACTGTGTTTAGACTCTTATTCAGAAGTTATACCTTTGCAAAAAAAAAAAAAAATGTTGGCTTGGATTTTGGCTGATGTTTTACTTAGTTCAGCACAGGGAAAATTCCAACTTGGCCTTTTCCCTCAGGAACATTTATGAGGAGTTAAGAGTTATATGATGATGTGAAGTAAAGAAAATCAATTCACATATACCCTTCTTCAAAGTAAAAGCAGCTAAATGCCACCAAGTAAATCACCTCTCCTCTAAAAGCTCTGCCTGCTCCCCTTCAAAACAATTTCAGTCTACTGAGCCAGATTGATTTGTCACCATTAAAAAACAACTTTTTTTAACCATGTTGTGGCTTAAGAGTAGTTTGGGACTATGTGTAGGGCTGCAATTTCTCCTCTCTAGCAATTAAAAGTTTTAAGCCTTTTCAGTCTGATAATTAAAGTACCACATCATTTCACCCAAATAATCGTCTGGAAATGTCACCACGTACCCCCAAATCTTGTGTAGACTGGTTTTGCCTCAGCTCCACTAAATCACTCAGTATCCTGTTTCTCCTAGGCAGTAGCTGAAATGAAATATGCACACTATGTAATTGGAAAAAGATTCTGCCTCGTTTGCTTCAGCTGTTCCTCCTTCTTGGAAATGCAGAGAGAAGGCAGGTAGCAAGAACACCTTCCTGTTGACAATGTAGCAGAAACGCCATCACCACAGAGCCACATCAGCAGGGGCCGGGCTGAGTCCCCTGCAGGTTTCTAACAAGACCCTCACACCTCGAGACACTCCTCATGATCCCTTGACACTGAATGAGAAGAGTTTCCATCAAGCAATATGGTGTGCAATTACAAAGCCCATCTTAAGTGCCCCCACTCATTGGCTCTGTTCCATTTCCAAAATGCTCTTGTTCAGCTTTTCCAAGAAAAAATTTTACCTCTAGCCAAAGTGCCACATGTGCAGAGAAAGAACACATTCTGTTTTTATTTCTTTATGTTTCCATAATCCTGGTAATAAAACAGATTAAAATGAGAATCTTCCTCATTAGGCTGAGGTTTATATGGGAGATGATTTAAAATTTTATGAATTTACTATCACTTTTATTTTCAGTTCTCTATTATTTAGAATTTAATTGTGCAATTCATGAAATAATTATAGCTAGCACTTATTGCACTTTCCATGAGCCAGGCACTGTTCTAAGTGCCTCATGTATATTAATTTTGTCCTCAAAAGGATCCTATGAGGTAGGTGCTATTATTATCACTCCTATGTTTACAGATAAGATAATTAAAGCTCAGAGAGGTTAAATAACTTGCTCACATCACCAGCTAGTAATTGGCACTCATATCCTAGTGCCTATTATTTATACAGACCACCATAAATGTGTCTACCACTTCTTTTCCCCTCCTTTTATGTCTCCTTTAGGGCCATTTTTTATTGAGTATTCTTTTAGAGAATACTTACCTTTAGAGAATGTCATCAGTGTATGGAGGAGATACAATGAGCACACCCCTAGAGTCATGGAAGTAAGGGAAATAGATTTGACTCAGAGAATCCTTCAGAACATGTGGCAGAAGCAGCTGGTGTTCTCTGAGTATCCATGGGTTCCTTACTTTTTTAGATTTCCTTGAGGGAGCCATGTGACTAGTTCTCACCAATGGTGTTTGAGCAGAAATAAAACCAAGTGAAAAAGTGAACTAGGAGGACAGTGTTTAACTGTGTCAAATGCCACTGATAGGTAAAATATGGTGGGAATTGAATCAGTTACAGGATTTAGCAATAGGGAGGCCATTACTGAGCACAATGAGAGAACAGTTTCTCTATGGAAGCTCATTTAATCAGCAATAAGAGTATAAGAAACTACTTTGCTTGTGAGTACAGAATTGGGGTATATAGCAGTTAATCAATTATTGGTATGGAGAACCTAGATCTGTCTCCTCAAACCTATGCTGCTCTCTTGCCCAACCCACTTAGAAGTCTGTTTTGTCTTTCTTGATCTATTACACATCCACATACTCACACATGTGTCAAGTTGTCATAAATTGAATTATTGGTTCAAAGTCTTTTAGTCTCCTATAATAGTGCTATCTATCTGTAACTTTGCCATAGTCTATGGTAAATAGAATGTTCTTCTAAGCCTCTAAATTCAGACCTGGTCATGTGATTTGCTTTGGCCAATGGGACATGAGCAGAAACAACATAAGAATAAATATAAAAATTTGCATGAGCAATTGGACTTGCCCTTTTGCACAATTATACAATCCTGAGATAGTCCACATACCCAGGGTAGCTCACTTGTCCCCTAAGGACACCCCAAACTAACTTGCAACCTGCAGCCCACTCCGGCCAACATCAGCCAAATGTCAGCTGACCTCAGAGCCATGAGTGAGACACAAATGACTTTTTGCTAGAAGCTGCTGAGTTTTGCCATGGTTGGTAGACAGCCTTGTGATGAATATAGCTGATGGAAACAACAATTGAGTTATAAAGCTCTCAAATATTCTTTAAAAATAAGGCACAAAGTTCTGCCTGGATTCTTCTCTAATTACAAGCCTTAGATTGATCCCCAAATTTCATGAAGCCACTCCACTCAATATCCACACCATACAATAAAATTGATTTATTCTCCTCTTTAAAACACACACACACACACACACAACAAAAACACTTTAAGAACTTGAAGGGAACTGAGTAGTCATGTCCAACCACCTCTTTTTTCATCTGAGAATAGCCAGCAGGTGAAATGACTTGTCAAATATCACACTACTAATCGCATAGTACAGCTATTAGAATCCAGATTCCTGAGTGTTATTTCAGTACTATTTCCACTGTGTCACACCGGCTGTCTTAATTCCAAACTGAGACCTCTCAGGTTCACACTATATTCAGAAACAAGAAATCTAGGATTCAACATTATAAATAATCATTCCTTTGTTACCACAGTATCCTCTTTCCCTTTATACAAACTCCTTTCTAGTCAATGTCTGAACCACTCTAAAACACACATACACAAATACACATGCACACATATGCACACACACACGAGTTTAAATTCAGTTTTCAGTCTTTGTTTTGACTGATTCTATATCCTCTAAATCTCTGTTCCATCAACAATTAACAGATATGTTTAAATTTTTTCATTGGAAGATGTTATAAAAAGTGGTAAACTCAAAAGAATTATAAAGTTATTGAACTAACAACTTCATGTTAAAGGCAAGTTGACTGAACCACAAAACAGTTGCCCAAGGTCATACAGTTGAATAGCAGAAAAGAGAATGCATCCTAGGATTCCTGACTCCTCTCTAGCATCTACATCCCAACCCCTACAATTTATAACTAACAGTACACATATATTTGTGCCTTTCCGACTTCATTATTTTAGGTAAAGCGAAATTTGAACTTTTAAATTATATTAGCTCTAAACATTTTTTTTCTAGGATAGAGGTTTTTATTAGAATGCAATCCAAATATTCTGAATGAATTTCAAAAGTCAATATGACTTTTACTCTTTAAAAAAGGCCATATCTCAAGAGGATAGTGACTTGCCTCTGCACTGCTGTGCTTTGAAACAAAAAAGATAATTTGTATATTTAAAAGACATCTTTATCTTCTCCTCTGTAGAGTTCAATACTTACAAAAGCAGTTCATTACTTGTTCTTTTACCTTGTGCCTCCTTAGAAAAGAGGAGAAACTCAAACACTCAAAAACTAAGTCTTTCGCCCAAGGCTGGCTAGAAAGTCACTAATTTAACACACTATCTCTAAAAGGCTCTGGTATGAACTTTTGTATATTAGTGCTACTACTAATAACTCCCATAAAACTAGCATTCACTGAAGTTATACTCTGCGCTTGGCACCATGATTGACTCTTATATGCATTAACGTATTCCATGATGATGGTCATCTTAGTATTTAATATTATTATGCTCATTTTACAGATGAACAAGATGAATCTCAGAGGTGTTAAATAACTTTTCCGAGGTGACACAGGAGAATGAATATGCTCAATTTCTAGCAAAGACACCATGTCTTTTTTTACAAAATATTACCAGGTCAGGATAGGGAAAGGATCTTGACTCTAGCAACGAAATACTGAACCAAATGATTTCAGAGAAAGGATTTCATGGTGAGTTGCTATAAACACACACACCTACTTGTTCAAGGCAATATAAGTCTATGAAAAACCAAGATTTGAGCTACTTCATAGAGGTAAATTAAAAATTAGCCTTTGATGATAGAAGTCATGATCATTGTTTCCATCGAAGAGGAAGGAGTGCTCATGACTTGAAGGGAAGCCATGGGATCGTTTGTAATACAGGTAATGTTCTGTATTTTGTTGTGGGAGGTTCTATAGGTGTATTTACTTTGTGAAAAGTCATTGAGCAGGACACACATAATTTATGCAGTTTTCTATGTGTATGATATATATATATATGTATATATATATACATATATATAATTAAAATTCACATTAAAATTAATTTAACCTTCAAAAGTGTCTACAAACATATGCAGAATAGATCTAACTTTGAGGATATTTTACATTTATAGGCTGTGAAATGCAGGTTACAGTTATGGACTTTAAATATGACAGGTCTTGTTCAGCTCTATCCCAATTAAAAATTTCTGAGCATTCCCATCCTTGTCTATGAAAATAAAGGAACTGCGCTCAATGAGATCGAATATAGTATTAGCTATATTCTTTGTTACTTCATCTTCTAATAAAGGTCCCTCTTTACCTTGTGTATTAGTAAAAAAAAAAATAGACATTGAAATGGACTGAAATGTGCAATAGATTTATTGGGGAAAATGTCGGAAGAGGCTGAGAGAGATGTCAGACTGCAGTGCAAGTCTGAACTTTGTGAAGGTGAGAGGGCAGGGGTCATTGAACCAGATAATGCCTGAAAAGAACCAGTTTGGAGGAGAAGGAGAAATAATGAATTCAGTTTTGACATATTGAGCTCAATCCTGAAATCTGAAGGGGAAATATGGGTCTGGAGTGTGCGACAGTGGCACATTTGTAAGTCATCTCTGTATAGGTGGCAATGAAAGCCAGAGGCATAATGAGCGAGCTGAGGGACAGAGTATCAAGTGAAAAGGGGCCTCGAGCACTGAAGAATCCTTATATTTCTGATTTGAAATGTTCCATTAGGGAAATCTGATGAATAAGCCAAAGAGGGTAAGAAGTGAAAGTTTTAAAGCCTTAGTAATAGGCATTGTCCTGATGCTTTGCATACAGTGCTATTTTGTTTTGAATTTATAAACTGCAAATAATGTCTCAACGGTATTAGAAAAAGAGTAAATATTTTTCCAATTGGCTTAAAATATGTAATTTTGTCTCATAAAGATGAGTACAATGCTATTGTCAACCTTTAAAAAAATAAATAAAGTCAGGAAAGAGAAGGATGAGCCTGTGAAGATAAGTTCACAAAGAGGTAGAAAGTAAGCAGAAAACGGTGCGTCCACACAATCAAGAGAAGTAAGAAATGATCGACAATAACAAACACCACAGGCAAGCCCAGTGAGAAGCAGCCTAAAAACGTCCACTGGACTTAGACTCGTGGAGGCCATTGTTGATCTTAACAAGCAATGTCACCGCTCAGTGATGGGGACAGGCCAATCTCCCTCCAGTGGTGGGAGGAGGAGGCTAGGCAGACAGAGATGGAGTGCAGTTCTGAAGAACAAGGGAGCAGATTGGCTTTCAGAGGATGCAAACAACTCCTCTATTAAACAGGCGGAAATGAGAATAGATTAGATACAGATTCAGGCAGAGATAGGTTTGGAAATGGGAAGGTGAGAGATCACAACCTTATCTAATCATTTTCATTTTTCTCTGTGAAAACATCATCTTCTGAGAGCAGTGGAAAGGATAAAGAAGTTGGAGGATAATGGAGAACAGGGAGTTTGGAACTGTTTTAAGAAAATGCTGGTGGGGCCTAACTGGTTTGGCTCATTGGATAGAGCGTTGGTCTGTGGACTGAAGGGTCCCAGGTTTGATTCCGGTCAAGGGTATATACCTCAGTTGCGGGTATGTACCCGGGAGTGGGGGGTGTACAGGAGGCAGCTGATCGATGTTTCTAACTCTCTGTCCCTCTTCCTTCCTCTCTGTAAAAAAAATCAATAAAATATATAAAAAATAATAATTAAAAAATACAGTATTTTAAGAAAAAGAAAAAGAAAATGCTGGTGGGTATGAACCAAAAACATGCAGCAAGTTAAAAGGTCCTGTTGCAGTTGTAAATTATACATTTATCGCAGATCCAATGGGCCCTCTGTTAGGTGCAAATACAGAAGGACAGATCTTTGGGTTAATCAGGGAGTGACTTTAGGCCTGATGGGTGCAATGAAAAACTAAAGGTGAATGTATTTAGTGGTGTTGGTCATAGTGTTACTGAAATAATAATGCATGGACGTGGTTAAGGAGGGAAGGAAAAGAATGATGGATTAAGAGAATTCAGGATTCATGGAGAGAACCCCAGTTCATTTTTGTCCTCTAACTTTAAACAACTCTTCTAAAGCCAATCAGTTTGATTCCCAGGAGAAATCATGTTAAAAATCTTACATTTGAATAATCAACTGCATTTGTATTAGCAAACACACACACACACACACACACACACACACACACACAAATTTGCTTGGCTTCATGAAGTTTTTATTATAGGAAAGTCAGACTAATAATATTTATTCTAGAGCAATACTATCCAGTGGAAATATCATAGGAGCCATATATGCCATTTCAAATTTTCTAGAAGTCGTATTAAAAGGCATAAAGAAAATAGGTAGACTTACCAGGTAATCAACAGGAATATACTTATATTAAACATTTATTTATTTTTGTCTGAAATTCAAATTAAACTGGGTATCTTATTCTTTTATTTGATAAATCTGTCCATCCAAACAGGTGAAATAAATCTTACGATTCTGTTTCTTTCTTTTTTTAAAAAATCACTTCAACCTGTAATCAATGTTTTAAAATTTGAGTTATTTTAAATTTTAATTAATTAAAAGTAAGTCAAAGTAAAAATTCAGT
This sequence comes from Myotis daubentonii, assembly GCF_963259705.1. Lineage (NCBI taxonomy): Eukaryota > Metazoa > Chordata > Mammalia > Chiroptera > Vespertilionidae > Myotis > Myotis daubentonii. The sequence goes on from NC_081849.1 coordinate 48,834,035, forward strand.
TTTTCATTCACACAAGCCACACTTCAAGTGCCCAGTTGTCACATGTGGCTGGTGACTACTGTATTGGATGGCACAGTTCTAAACCATAAACTCCTGAAGTCATAGACAGTGTTCACCTTCATAATCTCCCCATTAGCAAGGCTCGATAGTAACTACCAACAGAAGGAGACATGTTTGAAGAGAAAAACAACACAAAAGATATAAAATAATGAGCAGAGAAGAGAAATGCTATATGTATTGAACAAAATAACCTTCTAGAAACCAAATAAATTTTACCCTTTGGACAGAAACATATAGAAAAGATGGTCCTTAGAAAAAGAGTTTCATAACCAACTGGAATCTAATTTTAAAAGGGGGGAAAAAAAGTCTATTCCAGCAATATAAACAAAGGAAAGAAAAAGGTGTCTTTAAAGAAAGTTTCTATCTCAACATACACTAGGCATTTCTTTCTCTGAATTTTACATGGAGCTTAATTCCTAACATTAATGTATGTTCCACAAGAACAGCATAAGATAAGAATGTCCATCCCTGTTAAGACTGCAAAGAAAAGGCCTCCCTAAGAATTCCACAGAGAAAAAAGAGGGAAGTTGGGTATCTCTGATGAGCCTGGCTATTTTCTCTAAATCCTCTTCGGTGTTCCCTGTTTTCCAAAATGAAAGCAGCTTGGAAATTGTTTACTTTATGGTGGAGACCCAGAAGAAGAGCCATGGCAGGCTGACTCACAAAAGAGAAGGCCGAGGCTGTCCTTTTCCTCGGGGAAAAATAACCTGAGTCCGATGCAATGCAGTCATTTTTTCCCTGGCATTCTTTCTCCCTGCCGGAAGCTGCGCTCTCTCTCTTAGGCCATCCATCAACCAGTTCTTTCTTGGGTAGCAGAGAGAACTCTGTTTGAATTCTAACCTCACAATCTGATCCATCCTGGAAAAGGAGAACATAAGGAAAGAGGAAGGGAGATAGTGTTTGTGTTGATATTTACATTTCCCAGAACAGATAAAACTTTAAAATTAATTGCTCACCAGACGAGGATCCCACTGGGAAATTGTGTTTTTTCCCAGAGAGGAGAGTGACCTGTAGCCCTTTTACATCAGAGACCCTGTTTTCATTATTCTCCTGTCTTCACTCCTCAAATGAGCCTCCCCTTAATAACTCAGTTCGATTCCCCTCCTCTGTATTTTTAGTCCGCTGAAGTTTAGAACTCATTAGATCATTTTTCATTAGTTAAAAGGTTAATTTTATAAACTTCTGAACCGACAAAATAATAATTACTTTTCAGTCTATAAAAGGATTTTCTTTTTTTACAGTGACAATTACAGGACCAATTTTTGAAGTTAGAATCTACCTGTAGGGGTAAGGTTAATATCCTGATGTGTGGTAGAAGGATGATTTAAAATTTTTAATGATCTTACAGCGGTTGGGTAATGTTTGAATGTTGGAAAGATGACACCTAGGTATACTACCCACGGGTAGTTTACTGAGGCATGATTTCAGAAGCAATAACCTGAAAAGAAAGGTCACCAGTTAGTGGAGAATCATTTATTTCCACTACTTAGCATTTACTAAGAACTGACAAGTTATGAGTCCTTGCATACATTCAGCACTCAAGAACTCTTCTAACATTTCTCTTATCTTTAATCTCCCATTCCAAGTAGAACAACCCTACAGAAAGGTGACATGGAATTAGAGTCCTGGCTAGAAATAATTCTACTCTCCTTCATCCAAAAGTAATGTACTACCAGCTCAGTTGTACATGTAAAAATTATTGAGAGATGATTCTCTGTGGGGCTTACATTTCTGCGCATTTTGCAACAGAAGCACTTATTGCTCTTTTATTCTGAAGTATATTTTTAAGGATGTTTCTATAGCAAACAGCCTTATGGGGGAAAAGACAGCATCAACCTCTGGAGCAAAGGAAGATACTTTGTGCGCTAGTGAGTTAAAGATAATGCCTCCCTGAGAGCAAACACAGGAGTGCTTACTGCCCAGTGTGAAATATTTGGGTTCCCTAAATTCAGGATTCATTTCTGTAATGCAACCTACCGCATATGCAGGTGTGTCATTTGGCCCTTTTTGCTTTGCATCATCCTGGAGAGATCAGGGAACCAGTAAAAAAAAAAAAAAAAAAAAGTTGCTTATACTCTGACCATTGGTATTCCAGTGAGTAATAAACAGTCCTTTGTTTCTTACCTGGGCCTCTCTGCCCTCTATCAGTAATCCTGAAACTAGCTGTCTTACTTATTAGTTAGAGAGCAGGGTGAAATCTCAAACCCTTCACAGTTCTTCGTCAGAATCAGTTAAGAAAAGATGCACTGCGGTATAGGCTGTTACCACTCAAATGCCTGCTGATGTGTTCCTTCATGTTGAGGCTGGAGAGGGCCAGAAAGTGGGGGCTTTGGGGGATGGCTTCTCACCAGTTACAGCACACAGGTGCACTGCAGACCTTCATCCGTGTACAGTTTGGCTCAATACGTAAAATGTGTTTTTGCTGCAACTGAGGACGTACACCCTTATGGTGATGTCCTCAGATAGGCTACTGAACTGACTGACCATCAGTGTGATAGAGAGAATACCTTGCTGGGAGTAGGAGATGAGAGGTTTAACTCAATCCAGCATCAAAGGGACTCTGAGGGTTTGCTGGAACATATGAGATCTTGCTTCCTGAATATAAAAGTGCTGTCAGAGCATTTAAAACCTTGATTCCAATAGAGACTCGAGTTGAAGACTCAGATGGCTACTAGTTGAAGAGGATGGTAACTTCAGTAAATTTTTTCAGTTTTCCAAAACTATGGTTTAAAAAAAAAGCACACTGTTCACATTTTCACCTTTTCAAGTGTGTTTCCCCCCAATTAGAATTCAGATGTATGGGGCAAGACATATAAGATGTGAACCGCAGACCTGGAATGTCCATAGCTATTCATTGGGTTGTTGTTGCCAATCTCTAAATCCCCAAGAAACCACGTCTGCCAGGGTGGTTCTCAAAGGAATGTGTAAGTCACACCGGGGACCAAATACAGAGCTGTGCAGGTGAATGCCATTTACCCAGCACCCTTTCACTTGATGTCCTTTCAGAAGCAGTGGGAAAATGCCCTCTTTTCAACCCTCTAAATCTCCTCTGATTCTCAAATTAGCTCAGCATAGATGCTATATAAACAGATTTAGAGATTAGAGATTTATTCCTCTGGAGTAAGCCCCAGACCATATGTATATGTATATGTATATGTGTATGTGTATGTGTATGTGTATGTGTATGTGTATGTGTATGTGTATGTGTATGTGTATGTATAGCTTTACCAGCCATCCCTAAAGGATAAGATAAGAGAGATACAGATCGTGAATTCTTGCCACAGGGAGGCCTCCCAAAGGATCTCAGGCCTCTGGAGAGAATTCCCAAGATAAGGGAGAAATTCCACATACCACAGCCAATAAAGTGACATGATGCCGGGAGGACCAAAGGCAAGCCAGCTTGACTGAGCCTATCCCTGCCCTTCTCTTTAGCGAATGTGACAAACACTAACATGGGAGGGCTCATCCCATGCCAGTCAGAACGCACTGCTGTGCTCAGACACGGTGGTTTCCTTCTTAATGAAAAGGTAAAAAAGTAACCTCACCCATGAAGCCCTGGAGCTTGAGCTACAGGAAGGAACTGACCTCCTCTGACGTTAGCTGGAGAACAAAGAAAAATGACTTCTCTTAGGAATAATTTCACTCTTCACCTTTGATTAAAAGTAAAAACAAAAACCAAAGCAGATAAATATTTTAGGTTAACGTGCTAATTGGCCACCTGTTATGTCTACAATTTTACTCTGTGAAGTAAAACCCTGCTGTCTTTCTACTAACGATGTCTTTAAAAAAATAAAGCCCTTCCCAGGAAAGTCCAATTTGAGCATGGCTGTGGGTTTTAATGAAGACTTTTGACCCCTGGGAAATATAAAAGGACCATCCAGAAATAGTCGTAATAGATTTTCTGTCTTTGAATCCTGATGGGGAAAGCTTATTTTGAAGAATTTCAATTCTTAATGAAGATACACAACAGATGACAGAACTGGTTAACTGCTAAGAGCTCAATTCTTCCCCAGCCATCTATTCAGGGTTTGATTCCTTATTAAAGCTCAATTCCTAGGTCCACCAGTGAGAGAAGGAAGGAGAATACTGTCTCTGGCTTCAGATTCATAATGGCTTCCAGCTCTGCTTTGCCCACTTTAAGTAAATTGCTTGGTTTGGCCATTTAGACTGTTTTTTCTGGAAACGGCTCATACTTTTTCTGGGTTGCACTCCTAAACCACTGGAAGTAGTCAGGCTGCGAGGAGTCCAAGTACTTTTTTTATGACTTTATTTTACCTGCTCCTTTTGAGCACCCTGCACTTAAAATTTAGCAAATACAGAATGTACATTCATTGACAACTGTTTACAATGATGTCCTCCAGGATGATTCTGTTGTTACCCACTCCCACTTTCCGTGTTTTACTGCAAAAGAAGAAGCCTTGCCGAGCCCAGCTGGTGAGTCCCATGGAAAAGTTTACCACAGAAACATTTGCAATCAGTTAAGACGTTGGTCCCATAATGCTTAGCAAAGGAAGCTGAAGACACTTCGGAATGGAAATAGAATTCTATATGCCAAACCCTTAGAGCTCAGCTTTAAGGAGCCACCCCTGGAAGATGTGTACTTTTCTCATTGTTTGGTACCTGGCAAATGGAGATAACTATGCCTTTAAGATTTTTGTTCACTATATCCATGTCTGCATCTGTATAGAACATTATCTTTCACTTGGCAGGTCACCTAGACTTGCCCACATCTGTTTCTGCTTTCATTTCTATTACCCTGTTCACTTCTGGCCAGAACTCAGCAAGAACTGCAAGTTTATAAGTGCCACGAAGGCATATAGTCGGAGGGAATATTTTCCCTTTTACCAAGCACTTATTTTTGTTTTAAAATTTTCCTACTATTTTTCACTTAATTAGGAGTAATCACCATTGAGTAGAGGCTCCTATCAATATTCAGGGAAATGGCATTTTAAAGAGGCATTTTAGAGTGACTTATATTCTTACAAGTTTTATTTTTACTCCTGAACTAGAGACCATATGAGAGGTAGCTCTTAATTGAAAGACCTTGAGATTCAGAGGTAGGCAAAATTCATTTGGATCCTATTGGCTATCTGACCTGAATCTTAGATTTTTCTCATCCATATTTATGTGATTTTAAAGAAAAGTACATCTTTAGGCTGTAGAAGATTAACTACAAATACATGCAGAATACCTGGTAAAATGGAAGTATTAATAAAGAGTAGCTCTTAATAATTTGCAGTAGCAAAATATGACATTCTGATCACACTCAGCAATTCCAAGAAAACCTTGCTGGTTATCATCTTCATATAAATCTAACTATTATATAGAGGTTTTCCATTAGGCCCAATAGAATGTCATTGCTAACAATGAAGGCAACGTGTACTGAAGCAGAGAAGTTATATTTGCTTAATGTGAGAGAATGGGCCCAAGGACAATGTATTTATGGTTTAGGAAAGAAACAAGTTGCTATAAAAGCAATAGCATGCTGAACATGTTGGAGAAAAATACAACACTGATAAGCACAAAAATAAGTCCTGATACCAGGAATGACATAAAACAGTGATTATTTATGGAATATCTAGAGAGTAGACCTAAATAAAACAGACGCAATTAGGGAAAGAAAACCATTCTCCATCTCTCTCCTCTGTTCACTTGATTATAATTAGCTTTGGCTTTTAACTAAAGGGTAAGGGAAGGCTGCAGCTAAGCCAGGCCAATGCCAATCTTTTTTACCATTTGAGGCGACTAAGTGGAGTTGTCTCAGAATGTCAATTTTAGTTTTGCCTGTAAGTAATAAAATTATGCATGCACAGGGACTCATCTAGACTCATCTAACACAATCATAAACATAAAAGAGACTGAAGTTTAAAATAAAGGATGCAAACAAGATTTTTTAAAACACCACATTTTTAGGTGTTTATTTCACTTCTGGGGTCAAGCAAAGTTGAGTAAGCTATATTGTACAATTTTGATAGAATTTGCATAACCAGCTTGATATAAAGGTGGCTTCTTCCATGTGGGAAATGGAGTTTTCTGTTTCAGAGGAGATGTTTATGATTCTTATCTTTAAAGCAGTGACTATTTTTTGTGCTTCCAAACTATTTTCTCAGGCAACCCCAGGCAGCCACACTCATCTATCTAAATTCTCTGAAAATATGTTTTCTTTCTTCTCTCAGGTGAAGTTGACTTTCATAAAGAAAGACAGGGATTCTGGTAAACATTGGAGTTTTTCTTTAATCAGTTTTCTTGTCTCCTATTTGGTATTGCTTACTTCCCTCTGGGCCATTTCAATGAAATTAGACTTCACCATGACATACAAAATAAAGGAAAAGAGGAGTATGAATTAATGAAGTTTGGGTATTATAATTCTTTTAATGAAATTCTGGCTTATTGCTTTAAAGAAACTATGGTAATTAAAACTAGACTGAGAATTGCTTCATTGAGATTCAAATTTAATAAATAACAAAGCAAGATTTGAAATTAGATTATCATATCCAGCCACAGCCCAAGTATTGCCAACATCTACTTATATTGTAAGTATACAATCTTATTCATTAATTCATTCATTCTTTCAACACAAATTTATTGAGCACATATTATTTGCTACAAACTACTAGTATTATAGGTGCTAGGGATAGAATGATTAACAGGAGAGAATTATTTCTTCACCTTCTTGCTTCTTGTAAACTTGGAAAAAACTTTCCTTTGATTAATCTTTCCTCTTATGCTCTTATTTATATTATTTCATGTACTTATATAATCACAAATTCAAAATTAGGTCTAAATTAATAAGGGTTTTTTCTCTTTTTTTCAAAGGCAAAACTTTTTCTTTGGCTGTGGGTCTTAAAAAAATAAAGAGATTAAAAGCTATCTATCCATGGCTGGGTGGCTCAGTTGGTTGGAACATCATCCCATACATCAAAAGGCTGCAGGTTCGATTCCCCATCAGGGCACATACCTACGTTGTTGGTTTGATCTCCAATCAGGGCATGTTATGTACTAGAGGCAAGTGGTCAAGGTTTCTCTCTCACATCATGTTTTTGTTTGTTTGTTTGTTTGTTTTTTATTGTTTTATTGCTTAAAGTATTACAAAGGGTATTACATATGTGTCCTTTCCCCCCCCCCCCCCCGCCCTTAACAATCACATCATGTTTTTTTCTCTCCTCCATCCTCTCTCTCTAAAATCAATAAACATATCCTCAGGTGAGTATTTTTTTTTAAAAAAAAAGACTAAAAGCTGACTGAATCTATTTTCTTTTTCTGTAACAATTTGCAGGAAATAGATGACTATTGATTGGAAACTACTTAGGTAAGTTTTTTTTTTCTTTCTGTATCGTTGTTACAAGAGTTCTAACAAGCAAGTTAAGAGAAATTATGAAGTCAAGAAAATATTATACAAGTCCTTTAGTTGATCTCTTACCCCCCTACCTCCTGCCCCCCAACCCTCCCCGGCCTTCCCGCTGCAGTTTGACAATCTGTTTGAGGCAGCTCTGCCTCTGTATCTATTATTGTTCAAAAGTTTAGAATGGTCTCTATTGTCCATGAATGAGTGAGATCATGTGGTATTTTTCTTTTATTGACTGGCTTGTATGCATGCATATAAGCATAACCAATGGACATAAGACACTGGGTGATAGGGGAGGCTAGGGGACTGTCTAGGGCGGGGGGATAAAATGGATACATATGTAATACCCTTTGTAATACTTTAAGCAATAAAAAAAAAAGAAAATATTATACAGTCAATATGTGGGGGAAATACATTTTGAGGGAAAGAACCTGAAACCTCCAATAGTTCATAATACCGTTGTTTCAGGTGACAAGATGGCTTTGGAAAGTGAGGCGCACAAATGTTTCATGTACCGTGCTCAGAAGCACACTGGACGCCCTCGGCACAATGCACTAGCCATAAAGGGCACGGAGTCCTGGAAGAAGAAAGGAGCTGGTGGCCCCAGCTCTGCCCTGACATCGGGCCACTCACCTCGCCTCTCGAGAATGTGGGATATTCCAAAGCACAGGAGTTGAAATCAGAAGCCTGACCTGATCTGTGACTGTGGATACAGCTCCTTCCAACAGGGGCTCTTCTGTCAAAACGATGACATCAGGCCAGAAGTTCTCACAAAGCGCACCATAGGAAAGGATGAAGTCTGTGACAACCTAGGGGGATCTTGAGCATATCGTGATAAGTGAAAGAAGTCCGATGGAAAAGGACAACAACTATATGATTTCACTCATGTGTAGGATATAAAACAGAAAGCAACAAACGAACAGACAAAACAAACCCATACACACACAACACAAGGGTAGTTATCAGAGGTGGAAGGGGTGGAGGGAGGATGAAGAGGGTAAAGGTGACAGACGGAGGCCTTGGGTGATGAGCACACAATGTAATATACAGATGACGAGTTAAAGAACTGTACACCTGAAACGTACATAATGCTATTAACCAATGTCGCCCCAATAAACTTAATTTTTAAAAAAGAGCCTTCAGTGCTAGTATTCTTTATTTCTAGACTAGAATTAATATCAGAGTTGTTTCCCAAGTGGAAAATTTTTATTAAAGTTCTGAATGGCACCTGTCCCACTCACTACTCTCCTTCACACCGCTCCTTGAGAGGTATTAGACCACCCAAGGGCAAAGAAAAACATAGTAATCTCCCAAATTTGAATGTTGAGTCACAACCCCCAGTACAGCAGAATGTGACCTTATTTGAAGGTAGAGTTTTTAAAGAGGTAATCAAGTTAAAATGAAGGCATTGGCGTGAGCTTTGATCCAAGATGACAGGTGTCTTTTTTATAAAAAGGGACACAGAGATACGTACAGAGGAAAGATACTAAATATGGAGACACAGGAGAAGACAGCCACCTACAAGCCAAGGAAAGAGGGTTGGAACAGATCCTTCCCTCACAGCCCTCAGAAGGAATCAATCCAGCCAACACCTTGAACTCAGACATCCAGCCTCCGGAACTGGGAGACGATACACTTCTGTTGTTTAAGTCATGCAGTTTCTGATGCTTTGCACAGAAGCCCTAGAAAACTAGTGCATCCCATAAGCTAGTCCCAAGAAAATAAAAAAGGGGTCTGACTACCCCCAAATAGCAGTAGGCTTGGATCCTAAGAGTTCTTGCCCCTTCTGCACACACACCCCAGATTGGTGTTTTCCTTTTTTGACATTTCCTTCTTCCATATCTTTCCCAACTCCCCAAACTGCTCATTTTAACCAGATATAAATACAATTATTTGGTGTCATGGATTTATCATCTGATTTTCCCAAGCTTCCGTACCTCACCTCCCTGTTCCAGAATAGTCACCTTTGGAAAACTAGTTGGTTAAACTCGATAGTGAGGATCCTTCTATATAAACATATGCGGTAGGTAACGGGATCCTCTGAGACACTTGGACAGGAGTGGTGAAGTGGTTACAATGATGCTTTAGGAAGATAATTAGTGACAATGTGAAGAAGGGATTCGAAGGAGAGAGAAATAGAGACTGAGAAACAATTGTCATTGCTCAAACAGGCGATATGACCAAGTAGTCAACAGAATTAGACTAGGTAGGTGGTTCTCAAACTTGAACATGTGCCAGAATTGCCTGGAAGGCTTGTTAAAACACACATTGTTGGGCCTGGATCCTGATATTCTGTGCTGTTTCAGAAGGTCTGGAGAAGAGGACTGGAATTTCTCTTTTTAGCAAGTTTCCTAAGTGATGCTGATTCTACTGATTTAGGTACCACACTTTGGGAATTACTGGGCTAGACTGTCACAGCTACAATGCTTTAGAAAACTTGGGCCACCATCTTACTTTTTTTAAAAAAAAATTTTTCAGATTGGCTTTTAGCAAAAACAGGGTTTATTTTTGCTTTTGAATTTGTTTTGGCCTGAAATATTCAAGCTGTTAAATACACAAGAGAGCCAACTCACCGATAATTGATCATGTAAAATTCTGTCTTATTTGGGGCCATGTTAACCAGGAATTAGAAGCCTCAGAACCTAAAACTGAGGGAAAGGATCATGAATCAGTGTCTTCAAATCTGGCAACAGTCTTCTTTAACTTGAAAACCTGGGTGACTACCACTCCTGTTCTTCCATTTTCCCCACCCCCATTGAGATTCATAGATTTATAATTTACAAAGCTTTTCCACTTGATTTTAAAGAGTGATTAATGACTTCAAAAATAATGGTTCTGTTCATCATCCTATGTATGTAGGCTGAGAAAATATTACCCCCAATGTACAGATAAAAGAAGAGTCTTAAAGAGAATTTTACCCTTGTCTCATTTCTGCTCTTGCCAAGATTTTAATAATTTGCCAGAAAAGATTAATGTTCCAGCTTCAAAAGTTTCCCTTGACATATATGATAGGAACACTATTAGGCTGATCATTAAATTTATACAACCAATTTAAAGCAAATTGCCACATAATTAGAGTTCGTTAAAATCAGCCAATCAGCTCAACTTACTTCTCTATTGGTAAATTATGGATTCTGTTTGAATATTCATCCTATATGATTGATCAAATTTCTCTTTCTTTTGTCTGTGTTCTTACAATAAACTCTATATAAAGTGGCTTCCAGCTACAGATTCAGCAAATGAGGAGAAAATAAGCTTCATTTTTCTGGTTTCCTTCAAGTGCAAGAAGAGAAAATCCCAAGAACTGTACTTTCTATTGAATTGAGAAGAGAGATGTGTAATAAGGAAAGAATTTTGTGCAACAATAGCAGCAGTGCCACATAGCTGACCGGCTGGAGCCTAGCCCAGCTGCGCCCGACAGCCCTCCCTTCCAGAGAGAAGCCAGCGTGGCTGAACAGGGGAGCCCTGACAGCGCATTCACATAGCCTCCACCCAATACACCAGCCATCTCCTTCTGTAGCAGAATTTGTGTATTTATAAAACTTTTGCTCTCCCCCCCCCCACCTCCAAATCTTATCTTTTGAAACAGTTTTGTGGCTATCACGTGAGAAAATTAGTATATTGGGCCCACCCAAGCTATCCTTGGATTTAAATGAAAAATAAGTTGCCTTTATTTCCTTGGGAACTTAATTTTACTCCAAAGATGAGGGTTATGCACTGACACTTTATCTGAGAGAGAGAGAGCAAGAGAGCGCAAGAGAGAAACAGAGGCTGAGAGACCAAGAGAGAGATGGACAGACAGAGGGAGAATGGAAAAGAGAGAGAGAGGCCATTCTGAGACCAACATTTCAACATTTCCTTCCTGATTGCTATTTAAAGCACTTATTCTGACTCGGAGAAAATGTAATATATAGTTCCTTCATGTGTTTAAGTGAAGGACCTCATGAATCATGTGGATTTCTCTACAACCTAAGTGGTTATTATGTTGACCCAAGGGTGTGCCATTTTGTGGACACTTCATCTATGTGTCCCTGCTTCCTTGTAGCAAGCAAGCTCAGTTCTGTAAGACACTGATTAGAGGGACAATGGAAGTTATCTACTGGAAGCTGCATACAGCAAAAGCTCCAACTAGCGTTCACATAATTGAAGATGCCACGCTTTTAGACTTGATTGTGATTTGGGTTTGGAACTTCCAATTCTAGCTCAGGCTCTCATCTCAGTAAGACCAAGACTGCTCCTTATCCTGAACTATTCCTTTTAGGAACAACACTAACCATGAATCGTGGAGACTGCAGAACCTCCTTTTGAACTACAGCATCCTCATTTTTAGTCTTCCCCAAACTGATGTACTAAATCTGCTTCCCTTGTTTACCACTGGATTTCAACTTTGCAAAGATTTTACTACGTGAAAAGGTGGTGGGGGATGGTTATGGCCGGGAGTTAGTGCAACTCTGAGCTGAACCTGAGGGAAGCTGCTGTGCTTTCTTTCCAGCTGTTATACATCAAGAAGAGACAGGCTTCTGTAACCCCTTCCTGGAACGCTAGTGCAAAACAAAAGCCAGACTTTCCGCTTTAATAAAGATTCTGCTGTGGAAACATGCACACAACATAACACCTCTTTTCCACTGAGGTGTAGGTTAGGAAAACACCAACCTGAAATATATAAAGAAAAAGGCTGGGGCTGAACTTGCTCTTGGTCAAATCTCAGAAGTGTACTCAGATGTGCTGCCCTTAAGAGTTAAGCTCAGGGCACCTCCCAGGAAATGACAAATGGTTCCACAGCCCAAGTTTGGCTCATTCCCCTGCCCCCAACATCCATCCAGACTTCCAGACTTCAAATAGTTCGAAAGAGTGTTTGGTTTGAAATAATTCCTGAGGTTTAGTTTGCCTCACAAACCACATTCTTTTTACCTTCCTCCCCCAGCCCAGTTTAAAAAAGAAAAAAATGAGGGAAAGGAAAATAGCTTGGAGGCCTGATGATAGACTTGCTTAAAATTGTCCACGTTGCTTGCTAAGGCAAAAAAAAAAAAAAAAAAAATCTAAAGTATATGACTTCTTCTGTAGTTGCTAAAATGTTTGTCTTCAATTAGAGATATTCATCTTCTATATTTATACTTTCTTACATCTTGAATTCTTACTGTAGATTTTACTTTGCAATTTTTCATTTTAACAACTTAATTCCATTTTAGCCCTACCCCCATAAAGACATCAACTTTTTTGTGAAACCCAAGGTTTCTGAATCTACTAAAACCCTTACGTCAGTGTCCATGGGCTTATTTGTTTTTATCCTACAGATGCCTGGGGTCCACCGTTGAAAATTCTCATTCAGTAAGTCTGATTTGGGGCCTTAAAAAGTGTAATCAGTCCTCCAGTGATTTTCATGCTAAGCTTGGCTTGGAAAACACTCCTACGTAGTGTATCCACCCACCCACCCCCCCACACACGCACAGATGCACACATTACTCCCACTTAATGACTAGCATCAGAGAGGAACAGTCAGCATTAAGAGTTATATTTGTAATTCCATTGCAGATGATATCCTACTTTTTTCTCTATTGCTAAACTTCTTGAAAAAGCGGCCAGTCTGCCCTCAATACTCCTACTTTGTAACCCTGTCACCCACTTATACTGGGTACAATCTAGCTTTCCTCCTAATAATTCTTAGATCAGTGACATCTTAATCATAAAATTCAACAGTCTTCTTACGTCCCCTGCTTCTTAAACGTATGTCCAGCCTTAGTACTTGACCACCTTCATCTACTTGAAGCCCCTTCCTCCTTTAGAGTAAGGAGCTCTGCACTCCCTCAGGTCTCTTCCTGTCTCTTTCTTTGTTCTTTCTCTGAATCTTCATGTTCTTTCTGCTGCAAAAATTCCCCACAAATATGCCCTTGGTTCTTTTGTTTTTCATCAATTCACAACTTCTCCTCTGGCAAGCTTGTTCAGCCCCACTGAAGCTCTCTTTACAATCACAGAGTGTCATGGAAGTGACAGTGCGTGACTTCCATGGCTAAGACAGCAGAAGTCTTGCAGCTCCTGCTTTAGTCTCTTAGAACGCTCTGCAGGAGCCAAATAAGCACCTCCTCCTCAGGAGGTTCCCAAATAGACCTCTCTATTCCTGACCTCTCTCCCAGTCTCCATTTCTCTCCTTTTATTGTCTGCAAGATTCCATCTGGCTCTTCCTCTGTAACAAAGTAACATATTCAAATAAAAATTAATCTTGCCTCCCAAACCCAGTGCTCAGCTGGTGTTTTGTGATTCTGTAAATATTAGCTCAATGTTGATACTTCCACCCAAATATTTCCAACTCAGTCTCCTCTTTGCTAGTCCTATTGCCAGACTATAAAATGCTGTTGTATTTTAAATATAGGAAAGATTTTTGGGGACAAGAGTATTCAGAGAAAGATTCAAAATGCTCACAATGAGACTTGAACAATCCTTGAAGAATAGGAAGGATGTAGGTAAGTCAAAGGAGAGATGGGATGGAATCAGGTAAGAAGATCATCTTGTGCAGTTGTCCAGATGCCGGGATAAGTACGACATGAACAGGTATAATAAGAATATCTTTAACTAAAGTTGTGTGTTTATTAGTCTCCAAAAGTAATGCCCTAATCAACAATGCTTCTAGGTAAGCATTCTCTTGGGTAGTCCCATCCTCCTGAATCTCAGTTGCCACTGAAGTTCTCTTTATGATTATAGAATGTCATGAAAGTGACACTGCATGACTTCCATGGCTAAGACAGCAGAAGTCTTGCAGCTTCTGCTTCAGTCTCTTAGAACACTCTGCAGGAGCCAAATAAGAAATTCGACTGCTGTGCTAGAGATGCCACATGGAGGCATTTCTGTCAACAGGCCCAGCTGAGCCCATCTCTGCTAAGGGAACAGATATATGAAAAAAGCCATCTTGGGCCAGTTGGACATGACCAGCTGCCAGCTGAACCCTGAGTGACCTCAGTTCATACAAAGTAGAACAGAATAATCACCCAGTTAAGCCCTACTTGAATTCCTGATCCATACATCAAAAATTTGTAGTTTTAAGCCACTAAGTTTTGAGCTAGTTTGTTAGGCAGTAAAAGATAACCAAAGCAACAAAGGCAAATTTTGTTGAGTAGTTGAAAATAAGATTAAATATGTATGACGGTTCCAAATTATGGAGAGCCTTGGAGACATCAAGCAGAGAGGCTCTTCTTGCTGATATAACATAATAGGGAGTTAATGAGAGTTTTTGAACAGTTTTTGAACAGAATAATAATCATTGCATTGTATGAAAGGTAGTTTGGAAGATATACACAAAATGCATAGACAAATGCCAAGCTTTGGGCAATTTTATATAGATGATCTCAGGTCTAAACTAGGCTTTGTGGATATTGAGAAAGTCATTAACTTGAGCTTGCTACTAACTCAATGGATTGTTGTGATGACTAAATGGGTCATAATATGAGAGTACTTTCAAAAACAGTTAGGAAGCTGGAACAGTAATCTGGGTGTAGTGCGACACAGTCTTTATTTAGGATAATTAATCTCTACCCTTATTTCCAACCACATTCTGCTACATAATTTGTGCTCTCGCCCTACTAACTGGGGAGGGTGGCTGCAACATGCCATGCCTTTTCTAAGCTCCAACATTCTTGCTCTTGCCGTGTCCCCTACCTCTAGATATTTCTCTTCTTATCTACCATGCCATTCCAATTCATCTTTCAAGATTCAGCTAGGGTTTTGCTTTTCTTGTAAACTTTTATTGATTTTCATAGTTTGAATTATTTGCTTCAAGATAAAACTTTGTCCTCCTTGACATTCTTTTCCATAAGCAACCCCCATGTTCCAGCCATGGGAAATTATATGCAAGAATTTCAGACACAATATGCCTGAAAAGGAATTCATTAGTTTTTCAAACTCAAAAACACTCTTCTGCCCTGACTGGTTTGGCTCAGTGGATAGAAGCGTCGGCCTGCAGGCTCAAGGGTCCCAGGTTCGATTCCAGTCAAGGGCATGTACCTTGGTTGCGGGCACATCCCCAGTAGGGGTGTACAGGAGGCAGCTGATTGATGTTTCTCTCTCATCGATGTTTCTAACTCTCTATCCCTCTCCCTTCCTCTCTGTAAAAAATCAATAAAATATATTAAAAACAAAACAAAACAAAACACTCTTCCGCCAAGATTTTCTAACTCCGAAATGTTACCACAACAAGGCAGAAACCTGGTAGTCATATTTAACTCCTCCTTCCTGATTCTTACATCCCAAATGTACCTAATTTTCTTCATCCCCAAAGTTATCACCCGAAGTCCCACTACCACTCATCTCTCATCTGGAAGAGTCTCTTAAAGGGTCGTGTTCCACTCACCTCTCTTCAATCCATTCTCTAGACCACAGACATAGAGGTATCTTTCTAAACAAACTCTGATCATGATTAGAATTAGAGTTAGAGGGTTAGGGTTAATGTTTGGGTTCAGGTTTAATATTCTTTGGTGGATTCTCACTGATGCTAGGATATATTTCTTAATATGCCTTGATTATCCTTTGTGCTTACCTGAAGCAAACCTCCATGGATTCAACCCCATCTCACTGATCTTCCTTCCTTTGGCTAAATGGTACCTCTTTGTTAGGGACTAAAGATTTGCATCCCACCTCCTCATCCCCCAAATTCAAGTGCAATGTATTTAGAGGTGGTGTTTGGGGAGATAATTAGGGTTAGATGATGTCAATGAGCATGAGGGTAGAGACCTCCATGAAGGGATGAGTTCTTTTAAGAAGAGGAAGAGACACCCAAGTGGCTCTCTCTCTCTCTCTCTCTCTCTCTCTCTCTCTCTCTCTCTCCCTCTCTCCTTCCCTCTGTCTCTTCCAGCAAGAAGGCAGCAGTCTGCAAGCCAGGAAGAGGGTTCTCACCAGGAACCAAATCTGTGGGCCCCTTTGATATTAGACTTCCTGGCCTCCAGAATTGTGAGAATCAAATATCTGTTGTTTAAGCTACCCAGTCTATGGTAGTTTGTTATCGCAGCTCAAACTGACTAAGACATCATTCTAGTTCTGAGTTTGTCATTTCCTCAGAGTCCATTCTTGTGTCCCATGGATAGAATCCCTGCCATGTACTCCCACAGCACCTTACAGATTTCCTATCAAATGACTCATCACAGTTTATGGTACAGACTTGTTTCATGCCTGTCTTTTGTGCTAGACTTTAAGATCAAGAGAGCAGGGATACCCTCACCTTAGATTATCAATGCCTGTCACTGTGCCTGAAACATAGTGGGCATAAAATAAATGTGTAATAAATAAGTAAATACTTTTATTCCATCATATTGCTATGTTTTTGCATATTCCTGTGTATTTCCTGCAGTGACAATCTAAAAATCCCTCAACCATCAAGACTCATCATCTTCTCTTGTAGACCCACCTTAATATTCTCAGACAAAGGTCGCTACCTCTTTTCTGTTTTCCTACAGAAAGACCTTTATCACATTGTTTTGTTTCTCTCTCACACATCCCCACTAAATTATGAGCAACTTCAAGGCAATTATCATCTTAAGCATTTTTCTCTCTTCAATGCCCATGATTCAATACGTGTTTGTGGAATAAATGGATAAATGATTTTCTTGAGAAGGAGGTAGGTTAAAGTAATATTTCTTCCAATATTGAGAAATGGAGCTATTCTAACTGTTCAATGATTTCAGTTGCTCATTACCATATTTGAAAGGTATTATAAATATACAAGAAACAATATTCCATTTTTAAAAAGAGGTATATAAAATAAGGGTGTAAATATACTCATTTTACATTTCACATTAGGAAAATACCTTCAGTTAATTATGAAACCATTCTTTCAATTCCTAAAATATGTTCACTACAGTACATATTTTAGCCCGCTCTTTATTTTTAAAAATAATTTTTAAGTAGTGCACATTTCTTAATTCTCTTTAGGAAAATCCATCGAAAACATTAAAGACCATACAATTTTAAGTTGTATCATAAGTTTCCACTATTCTTTCACGATTATTTTTCTATTTTTATTTCTTTGAACTACCAGTATCATGTTCCGACTGTACTTTGTACAAATCTTTTGGAGATAAAGTTTATAGAAGGAAAAGATTAAAGTTCCCAGAGTCAGTGAATTGTACTATTTCAGATATTTGTCATTGACTGGTCACAAGGCATTGATGGAACCACTTTGTGTCTCTGGAACGACTCCATTAGGCCTCACATGAAGTGTAGCAATCAAGACTGTAAAAGTATACCAAATGGTCTTTTAAGTTCCTTCTTGCTCTCCGCTCCTGCTATGGGCTTTCATAGCTGCTTTGGCTTTATCCAGCTTGAAGAACATTTTGTATTATTTGGGACAATTATAGATGGCTCACAGTGATTTGCCATATTAGTTTTTAAAATATATTTTTATTGATTTTAGAGAGGAAGGGAGAGGGAAAGAGTAATGGAAACACACACACGCTTGTGCACACACACACACACACACACACACACACATACACTCACTCAGACTGGGACAATTGAGATGCACCTGTTCATCTCACATGCACACCTTTGGAGAAATTCCACATAGACATGAGGACAACAGCGAACTCCATACAGACAGCTGTAATGGCCAGGAATGCATTATTTTCTCATTAACATTATAATAAAATGACATCAAAAGAAAAGATATTCTTCAAGGACCTGCTGTATTTCCCCTCCTCAAACATTCCTTCTTCTCTTTCATGTTAAATGAGTACCAACTCTGTCTCCAACCACACTAGGTGCTATTGACACCAAGGCAAATAAAACAGGTGAGGTCCCAGCCCTCCTGGGACATACCTTAGAGAGCAGTGACACTCTTGGCATTTGAGGTGGATAATTACGTGTTACAGAATCTGTCCTGTGTATGTGGGATAGTTAGCAGCATCCCTGACCTCTATCCAATAGTACACCACTCACCCTTCTGTTGTGACAGCAAAACACTCTCTCCAGACATTGCCAAATGTCTCCTAGGGGCAAAATTACTCTGGGTTGAGAACCACTATTTTAGAGGGAATTATAACAAATTATTTTCAATTAGAAATCCTGGTAAATGTCACCTGCCTCTTCATAAGTTGTACCATCTTCAGAGAAAGGGGTTTCCTTTTCTTTCTGGCTGGTAAGTTCTTCCAAGATTCAGTTTCAATGTCCCTTCCCCCACTCAACTTTTCCAAGAAAAATCTACCCCTTGTTCTTTGATCCTCCTCGTGGACTCCATTAGACTTTCTTAATACATTGTTCACTGAACAAATACAAAATATCTTTGTTTTATTTTGAGATCAAATATCTTTGTTCTGTCTCTTTACTTGTCCATCAACCCAAAACCTGTTGCTTGTTTGTAATGCGTATCTCAAAGACCCTGGAGAATTATCTCTAAACTAGAGGCCCATAGCACAAAGAGATTCGTGCAATACGCCTTCCCTTCCCCTGGCTGTCGGCACCAGTTTTCCTCCAACACCTGAGACCCAGGCCTTTGCTGCTCCAGCTGGAGCTTTCAGTCTTCACTCCACCGCTTAGTGCCTATGTATGCAAATTAACCACCATCTTTTTTGTGTTAATTTGTATACTCTCCTGATTGGCTGGTGAGTGTAGTGGAGGGACGGTCAATTTATATGTTTGTCTATTATTGGGTAAAAAATTCTTTAAAGCATTATATGATTTCATATTAATAATTTATTACCTTTTAAATTTAGGTGCAGTTGGTATATGATCGTATATCGGTATACTCATTTCAGATGTACAATATAGTAATCTGACATCTTTATACCTTACTAGTACAATGTGATCACCTCACAAATTCTAGTAATCATCTGCTACTGTGTAAACTTACCACAATATTTTTGACTATATTCCCCTTCCCTTTTTCACCTGTCTCCCCACCCCCACCCTTCTGGGTTTCACTTAAATGTGAAATTTAAAAAACAAACAACCAAAACAAAAATAGACTCATAGAAACAGAGATCAATATACCTTTATTTTCATGAACTAATGAACCATTTTCTCCTGTTAGGTAAAGTAACTCCTCCCCATTAGTGAATGGCCCCTACTTCAAATTTTAATGAACAAAAGATTCCAGTATATACAGATTTGGTTTTGTGTATTTTTTTCCAACCTCAAGAATCTTAATTTCAGTATATAAGAATGATGCATCACTCCTATTGGGAATAATTAGGAAAAAAGAATAGGTGTTAGGAATAAAAGTAAAGCAAAGCAGATGGCATGGCAGTAACCGAGGGTTTTGCCCTGAGGCTTTAGGAAATAAGGGAATTGGAAGAGACATAAACCAGGGCCTTAAAATGGCACTCCCGCAGCTGCTAGGAAGGAGGCAAGTGATATTTGTGTAAGAGGGGCCTGATGGTATGTGCTCTGAGGAGTTATGTCTGAGACTAAGGGTGCAGGAGTCAACAATTCGAAATCATGAAATCAGAAAGGCATTGTGAATTTGGATAGAGAACCAGCTACAGGGGAAAAGTCCTTTCATATGTATATTACCTTCAGCAAAGCAAAGCAAATTTATGGGCATTTCATTGAAGTGGCAGGGGAGGGAGACCCTGAGAAATTTCTATTGAGCAAAAGGTAAATGGAAAGCAATTGTACCATAACCATTATTAGTAATTTAAGACATGAAAAATGTCACTGGTGCTCTCCTTATTTAGCATGCTGTCTTGAGGGTTCTACTTTAGAGATTATACAGAGATTTATAAGGGTTTGCATCCAGGCCCTCTATTACCTTATTTTCCCCATAAAATTTTAAGTGCCTTAAACTGAAATATCTACTTATCCCCACAATTGGGAAGGAGCTACTATATTTGTGACATTTTCTGAGCTTAGAATCTATATCTTATCCCTGTATCTGCCTCTGCATTTGCACCTGGGACATCATTGGAACACCATCATGGTTCATGGAGCATGCAATCCAAAACAGGACATGGTTAGAAGAACTGGCAAAACTCATCCTCTTCTTTCAGATGGAGATTCTGAGAAAAAAGTGGAGAGCGGGACCACAGAAGTGGACTCAGCCGCAGGCAACAATAGGAAGTCAGAAGCAGGGAAAGCATGTAGATAACCAGTATGTGTTGGGTCAAGCCAGGATGGCCATCACTGAGATAGTGCAAGAAGGAATGCAGGTGTTGCATCCGGTGCTGGAATATAGAGCCCCAGGGAAACACTATTGCAGACCCAAGCAACAGTAACGGACATGCACATGGAGGCAGGGTGCTGAAGTGTAGGGGCAGGACTCGGGTCTCCATGGTGTCAGGAAAGGGCGACAAAGGGAAGGTTGCCAAGATTATGTTTCAGGCCTAGTTTTCAACATCGCGTCTTGCACAGACAGATTTGCTGAGTGAATAAATGAATGGATAAGGGAATAAAACGAAGAAAGCCAATCACAGGGGAAACAGGCCCATTATCAAAAGAGGAATTCAGGTGCAAGAAGATGGAAGATATACTCTAAGAATGGGCATACCATTTCGACTGGGTTTCAGATAGATGAAGCCGAACAAAAGAACAGGGCCACAGAGTGAAATCCAGGGAGTGACAGTTAGAAAATGCTACAATCGGAGCTTCTTAAATTCATCGCACACAAGGACAGGATCCGTTTCCAGTCTTTGCAGGCCTGGATCTGCAGGTGTGCCTGAGGGGCCACAGTTGTAAAACCAGGACTCTGCTAGAAAGCCCAGCAGGGACTCACAGGTAGAAACAATGATTTTTTGAAGTTGTAGTCCAGCATTTGGTACATCCTGAAATGGGAAAGTCTATTTTCTTACTAAGCCTCTTGGGTGCTTCGAAAGGAAAGTCCATTTTTTAAGGCTCCGGGGTGCCATTTTTATTCCAGTATCCAATCATGACATGGGAACTACAGGGAATAGAAGCATATACCTGTGATGTCAATATATAAACAAAATGTTTGAAAAACATCCTCTGAGGGTTGGGGGTAGAGGGGCATTTTCTAGAATGAGTAATGAATGGATTTGCAGTTAGCCCTGAATCTTTCCTGTCTCACCTGAATTATTTAATTACCTAGGGAGGTCCAGACCAGGTCCTCAGAGTGGTGAATTCCAAAGCACTGTAACAGGGAGAGGTTAACTGGCCCATAGAGGAGCCAAGGCTATCATCCAGGCTTCATCAGCCCTGAGTTGTAACCATTGGGCCAGTAACACTTAGCTTTCTCGAATTCATGTATATCCTTCAGAACACATTTTCCACTGTAAGTTTAAACAGAGTTTGAATCAACAAAAAGGAATTAAAACTGTCTTTCTTTGCTGTTACAAATACTGTGAATAAAGAACAATTAATAGTCTTTCAGAATGTTCAGCTACCTATCCCCCTTGAACCAAGGAGAATCAAGAAAAGAAGCAATAAGTTAACATGCATATTAGAGAGAGAGCAAAAATAGATTTGAAGGGGGTTTTTTGGAGAGAAGAAGAATAAAGAAAAGAAGTTAATATTTTCTTAACTGGCCTCTCCCACTTTTTCATCTTGTCCGGCTCACATCTCTTCTCCATGATGTTAAATTTAGATAGATCTCAAGTTTAACCATTTCTCAGTACTAAATCACCTGGAAGGCTGTTAAAGCACAGATTGCTACTCATCCACAGAGTTTCTGATTTAGTAGATCTGAGATGGGGCGTGTGATTTGTATTTTTAACAGGTTCAAAGGTGATGCTAGTATCACTGGTCCAGGGACCACACATTGAGAACCACTCACCTCGAGGAAACCTTTAACTCTCCTGAGCCTCAATTTTCTCCTCTGTAAAATAGTAACTAATATTCAGACTGTTATAAAGGTTAAATATTGTAAAATATTCCAGACAAATGCTTGATGCTATTTTAATTTAAAGAAAAGAGCAAGAGAATGGGAATCAGGTCTACCATAAGCTACTTTATTACACACCTCTCTAGACATGTTTACTCATTTATGAAATGTATTACTTCACACAACTAAAACTTACTGAATACCAGCTGTGTACCTGATGCTGGCCAGCATTCAGAAATATGATAGGAAACAAACTCTGATTCCACACATTTGTAATTATGATTTGGATGACATCTAAATGGTCTTCTAACTCTAAATTTTGTGATTTTATAATTAATAAAATTAGCATTTTCTTATTCTTCAGTCACTTTGTTCTTCATATCTCTGACCCAATTAAATAAAATCTTTATGAGATATCAAAGAATAATTATGCTATATTGGGTGAGTTAGCTAAAATATGTTCGCATATTATTCAAGTAAACTTCATATGTTAATTGCCACTCTTACCTATCAATCAAAAGAAAATTTTAAGTCTGTGGGTTAAATGGTAAACCATCAATGAAAAAAATAACCAGAATTTACACTTAAGTTCTATAGTCTCCAGTTATGTCATGCCAAATCAGTATTCAATTATTGAGTAAATACTTGTTAAATATCTATTATTCAGCAGGCACTATGCCCAGATCTAGGGTTGGAAGTGTGAATAACATAGGCATCGTCTCTGCTATTAAAGACTTCACATTCAATTGAAGTCAGTCAATGAGCAATTAACTCCTTTAATTAATTCATCAATTATCATTGTGATAGATACTAGATATTAGGAGTACAAGGCATTTTGAAAATGTACAATAGGTGAACTTGACCTATTCTAGGAAACTGAGGAAGCCTCAGACAAATCACTTCATCTCTCAAAGCCTCAGGTTTTTGCTTGTAAAATTGGGAATAATAAAATACACCCCACTAAAGTCTAATTGTTGGAGGTTTGAGGTAATTCATGTAAAATTCCTGGCACAGTGCTTAGTACACTATATAATAGGTAGTTATGATGTCACATTAACTAACTAAAGGACTGTTCATGCAAGTAGAGAATGCCAAAGGTCAAAATCAAATTTTAAATTCTAAAGAATTCATCAGTAATACCACTAACTTAATTTTCTAGGTTTTTTAAAAGATGAAATATAAATTATATAATTCTAAATATAGTATCACATACAATTAGATCTTTATAATTCTTCTCTATAGTAATGTAGGAACCAAAAAGAATGTATCTTGATTCAACTTAATGGGTGAGTCAATCAATGACCAACACCCAGAACCTTTTTTGCAACTGAGGTAAAGTCTCCTTATGTCTTCAAGTCACTTGAAAAGAATTGAAAAAATATGAGCCTGGGAACCAAGCCAACCAACCTTCTAATAAGTCAGAGTGAACTTTGGAATGCATCAGCATTCCGGTGCTCGAAAATTTAAGGATGGCTTTGGAACAAGCTGAAGAAATGTAATCAGCATCTTCTCATAATAACAAGGTGCACTTAATTTAAAGCTGAAATTTGTGTACCCTAATAGATTCCCTCTGAATTATGGACCATTGACTATGGAATAGTCAATAAAAAGATACCACAAAACAATTATATCCATATATTCAGTATGAGTACAAGAATACTCAAGTGGTTATTTCATATTTCTAAACTTGAAAAATGGGGCACTAAATCCCACATTAATTCTCCCAGATTCAGCTGGGATTTATAACTATTATATAAATAGATTCTGTCTACACATTTTATAGGACCTCCAAAAAAATTGATCATTCACTACCAAGTTAAAAAAAAAAAGTTGTGAGCCTTAAGTGTTCCTTGTTTCAACACTTACAAAGCAGATGAGGAGGGGAATATTGAAGGAAACCTCAGGTGAACATTTCAATGGAAGTCTTTAAAATGGGGTAAAATTAAACATCTGCTTTCGATGATCTCATCCTAACATGCAAAATTCTCTTCCATATTAATCTCAACATCATCCTTAAACTATACCCCAGGTTTTTCTTGACTTCTATTATCCAGTCATGCACCAGAAACCAATGTGTTGGCCCACCACTGATGGTATGCACAACGGTGGCCCAATAAGATTACAACGAAAACTAGATTTGGGGTGGTGAGCACACAACAGAGTATATTGATATCGAATTATGTTGGTAAACACTTGAAATTTATATATCATTAACCAATGTTACCTGAATAAGTTTTATTTTTTTATAAAAATATTATAATGGAGCTAAAAATTCCTATCACCTAGTGATGTAGCTGTTGCAACACTGTAGTGCAGTGCATTACTTAGCATATTTATGGTGATGCTGGTGTAAACAAACCGATTGTGCTGCCAGTTGTATAATAGTTTAGCACATGCAATTACAGTAGTGGGCTGTACCATCTACTAAGAGATTTGCATAAGTGCACTCTATGGTGTTCACACAACCATGAAATCACCTAACGCATTTCTCAGATGTGTTTATTACCTCACTTTTCCACTTTCTCTCGGCTGAATTCAATTCCATTGAAACCGTCCTCATTAGTGTCACCAGTGACCTCCACATTGCTAATTTATGTAACCTTTTCAGCTTTCTCAGAAACACAAACTTTTCAGCACCCAAAAAACTATGCTCTCCTCCCCCAAACAACCTTTATCTTGCCCTCAGTAATGGAGACACTGTGGTTTTCTTCCATCCTCATGTCGCTGGTGCTTCTTGGGCACCTTTATATTTTCTTTTTCTGTTCATTGATGACTTGATGGATCATTTCAGGGTTTTATCCTGGGTTTCAGTATTGTCCTTTTCCATACACACATACAACCTGAAATATTTCCTCCACTCCAAGGACTTCTGTAATCCGATGACTTCTTATCCATAAATCTAGGCCAAGTATACGTTTTGGGCTTCAAGCTTAAATATCTAATCATCTGCTAGACCCCTCCATTTAATGGTCTACAAACACCTAAAACTCAACATACCCAGATTTGCCTTCATTTTCCTCCTCTCCTTTACCCCAAATCTTCTCCTCCTCAAATGTTTCCCAACTGGATGGACAATAATACCTGCAGGCAGCCAGTGCTATGGCCAGCAACCTGGTGATGCTCCTCTCGTCTTCTTTCTCCCTCAATCGCCACAAACTTCAGAGTCTTTTTCTTCTACTTCTGAAATATTTCTAAAGCCCACCAACTTCTCTCCAACTCCACCAACACTACCCTCGTTCAGACCACCATGCCATTATTGTTTTCCTTCAGAATTACTGCTCCTAACTGGTTTCTGTCTCTGCTGTGTTCCCCTTCTAATTATTTCTCTACACTGAAGCCACAGTCGTCTTTTTAAAAGCACTCTCTCATTACATAATTTCTGTGCTTAAAATCATCCAAACACTCCCATAACATAGTTAAGAAAACACAAGCCCCAGAATATAGTTTAAAAGATGCTGTTTGATTTGATCCCCGCTAAACCCACCAAGCTCATTTCTAGTTCCTTCCTCTGTTCTCCCCCTTTTCTCCACAATCTCACATGCTGAGACTTCCATTCCTCGGACCTGCCAAATATCTTCATGCCTCTGTTCCTGGATTTGTCCCCATCTCTGCTAAATCCTGTTCACATGTAAAGCTTGAGCTTGTTGCATCCTCCAGGAAGCCCTCCTTGATTCCAGCCACCTAAATCTAGATTAATTGTTCATCTTAAATCCTCTCATAAACACATAAGCTCCCTATTCTCCCCATCACAGTACTCCCAACATTTTTCTCTATCCTCCAACAGACTAGAAGCCCCCTGAGGGCAATGACCACATCTTTCTGTTTTGCAGTCATACACCCACCAAATAATATAGTAATTGGCACACTAAATATTCTTTAAATGAGACCATATTACATATATATGTAATATGGTCTCATTTAAATAATCAGCAAGAACTGAATAACCCAACTGATATGATGTAGGGCAGGAATTTCCATGTCTTTCGAAGAAATATCACACAGCCCTCAAAACTTTTCAGATACCATCTTAATTGCTAATATCTACTTAGCAATTGTTTGACAACCAAATTAGCTAAAAGCTAGAACTAGAATGAGATAGTGTGGTATTAATGCTTTCCACAGAGTGGATCCTTAATAAGTGTTTGAAAGGAGACGTCAGTCAGATGCGTACTTTGATCAAAGAAAGGAATAGAAGTATAAAACAATATGGCTTTTGCAGGCTGTTCTGCATTCCTTTAGCAGTCAAGTTCCCAGCCATTCTCTTGCCATACTTTAAAGTGTGCCCCAGCTTGTCATCTTAGGTCATAGAGAACTGAAGAGATCATCTTTTTTGCAACAGAGAATGATCTAGCAATAGGAACCCAGGTGCTGTCTAGCAGCAAAATGTAGAAGCCTTTGATCTCTGCTTCCCTTCTTGCATCCCCCACTCTCAATCTCTACCATCCTCAATCGACTTTCCTTACTGCTTGCTCCTCCTACTCAGTCTCAACCCCCCTTCCCAACACTCTCACCCCTGCCCCGAGTCACCAAGCTTCCCCTACAGTCACACACACCATCACAGCCATCACCAGGACACTCACCTTAGGCCTTGGGTCAGCTCTCTTCCCAGACCCACCCCTCGCCACCCAAAAGCCACTGGCTGTTTGGAGACACAAAATATTAAAGGGATCTGAAGGTAAGTGTTAAAGAATTCCTCCTATAGCACAAACACTTGATTAACTATCTTTTCCATTGATTGATGAGGAAGAGAAAGAACGGGACAACATAATGTGTAAAAACTGCTAGAACTGGAATCTGTCTCCCACTTTAAAAAGAAAAATTCCCCTTCGGTTTTCTCCATTTTCATTGTTCTGTTTAGAGCAAGCACCTCCCACCAATCACTGAGGACTGCCTGCTTCAAACCCTGCCACATCAGCAGGGAGGGAGCCAAGCAGCGTTTGGTGTTTGCATCAGTTTCCAGGAATGCGTTTCAAGTTCTCCGTTTACTGTGCAGAGATGTTTTTCCTTTAAGTTTATACTTGTGTGCTTGAATCCATAGTTCTCCAGTTCTCAAAAACTGAGCATTTTTATGCTAAATGGGAAATCACAATTCCACTTACCAAAGCTGTTCTAAAATTTAAATGATCAGATTGAGTGTGGATTCATTCTACTTTATAATCACCTTCATAGAAAGGACCTGACACCCTTTCAAATTCCTTTACTCAGGTTATTTCAAAAAGTCTTCCAAAGTTGTCCCCAAGTCACTGCCTTTCCTTAGAATAAAAGAAGAATGTATTATGGTTTTTGGTTGTCCTCTTTTATTTGGTTATTCTCTTTTTGTTTGTTAGTTTTTAAGTTTAGAGGAAGCAAAGAGTTTAATATTCAGTCCCTTGTTTTATAGTAGCTGCTGATGAGTTAAACAGAAATTCTTCCTTAAAGTACAGTCCCTCCCTCCTCCCCCCCCAGAAAAATGTGGGGAGAGGGAAGAGATGGGGAGGGGAAGAAAGGAAGAAAGATTAATAAAGAATTATAATTTCTCTTTGATAGAGATGGAATTGACCTAAAGATGCCCCTTTAGCGTTGACTCCTGGGGGGGTGGAGGGGGCACTTTAAGTAATCCAGGGCTGCCTCATATGGGTGCTGGGCAAGCAGAGGCACAGCCCAGACCTATGGCCTGTCCTCTGGGCCAGAAATGACACGTCAAGAGGCTGGGAAAGGGGACAGCCACTGAAGTTGACTGCACTCAGCATTTCACAGTTCTCAGGAGCTCCGGCCTCCCACCCGCCCCCCCCCCCCAATCACCCCACCCCCGAGTATCTCAAGGTCAAGGCCCCAGCTCCTCCTCTCCCTGGTGGAGAGAGTTAACATCCATGTTGACTGGACGCTGCTTAGGGTGTTACCAGAGAAGACTGCCCATGTCCCAAACGCGAATTAGAAGCCCCTCAAGACAGGCTAGGGCTAGGCGGTTTCCCGATCTGTGGAAGGAGCTGGGAAGAAGGCAGGAAGGTGCGTGGGGTCAGTGCATGGGCAGCAGGTGAAGAGGGATTGGGGGCTCACTAGAGGGCTATCTGAGTCCAGGCTCAGGATGAGGCTAGTAAATGCAGACAAGGAGTCTGTGAAGCAGAGGAGGTGGGGTTCTATACCGCATGAGAGAGGTGGCCAGGTCCATCTGGGGCAGTTATGTGCAGGCCAGACTCCCTAAAGTCCGTTTAAAATTAGCCTCAGCAGAGGGAAGACAGCGGGGAAGGACTCCCCAAAGACTTGGTCTAGCCTGGTGTGCGCAAAGCATGTGCACAAAGCATATCCTCCCCGGTGCTGGGTGCCACGCCGCCCTAACCTGCTCCCCACCCCGCAACAGTGAGCGTCCTGGGGTTCCTGCCTAACCCTCCACAGACAGAATCCCCCTATCACCACCCTCTCCTCCTCTCCCGAAGCCAGGAAAGAGGGGGGGGGGGAGAGAGAGAGAGAGAGAGAGAGAGAGAGAGAGAGAGAGAGAGAGAGAGAGACTGCTGAAAATGTGGGCACACACACTCTCCAAAGAGGGGAAAAGACTGGAGAAAAGCTAGGCGGGGGCTGGGGAGGGGCGGGGGGCGGGCTGGAGGGGGCGGGGGAGGATAGCCAGGGCTGCGCCACGTCTTCGGGTCCTGAATCCCCCCTCCCCTGCCCCCTCCGCGCCCGCGGGGCCCTCTCCACTCTGCCGGTGGCCCGCAGGGCACCAGGTGAGGCCGGGCTGGACAGCTCCTGCTTTGATCTCCCGGCTCCCGTCCCCTCCACAGCTACCCCGCGGCCCCGAGCTCCGCAAACACTGCCCACGTCGGTGTCTGCTGAGCGCTCCGACGTGTCCACAAGTGTTTCCAAACTTGGAAAGGGCGGGGGAGGGCGGGGGGATGGGGAGGGCGGAGGTATGCAGACAGCGAGTCAGAGTTTCCCCTTGAAAGCCTCAAAAGTGTCCACGTCCTCAAAAAGAATGGAACCAATTTAAGAAGCCAGCCCCTTGGCCACGTCCCTCCCCCCTTCGCTCCCTCCTCTGCGCCCCCGCAGTCTCCTCCCAGCTGTGGCTGCCTGGGCCCCCAGCCCCAGCCTTCCCATTGGTGGAAGCGCTTCTGGAGGCACCCTCGGGCCAGGGAAACTTTGGCCGTATAAATAGGGCAGATCCGGGCTTTATTATTTTAGCACCAAGGCGGCAGGAGGTTTCGGCTAAGTTGGAGGTACAGGCCACGACTGCATGCCTGCGCCCGCCAGGTGATACCTCCGCCGGTGACCCAGGGCTCTGCGACACAAGGAGTCTGCATGTCTAAGTGGTAGACATGCTCAGCTTTGTGGATACGCGGACTTTGTTGCTGCTCGCAGTAACGTCGTGCCTAGCAACATGCCAATGTAAGTGCCTTCAGCTTGTTTGGGGCAGCGGGGAGAGAGAGAGTTTGGACGGTTGGGCAAGAAGGAAAAGGAAAGCCTCAACTAAGTTCGAGGTGCAGCTTGGAGGGAAGGCTCTCTGGCATGTAAATAAGAAACATGTAACGTGTCTGAGAAATGAAACCATAAAAGCCCCGACTCGCCAAAAGTTAGGGAACTTTTCTCTGAACTCCGGAGTGAGACTGTTAACTTGGTCTGTTCAGGTTAGCGAAGCTCAAAGGGAACAGGTCTTTTCCCTCTGATGGGATAGAACAACTGAGGTGATGAGGGTCCTAACAGGCCCCATAACTGCACTGACGCCCACCGTGTGGAACTTGAGACCTGCTTTGGAAACCCCTCTGATTTTGTAATATAAAACTAACGCCCTGAGGGCTTTTCTCTTCTGGGTGTTTTAAGACTTGTCTGGATGATGATGATGATGATGATGATGATGATGATGATGATGATGCGCCCTCTGCAGGAAGGACCATGAAAGTGCAGGGGACCGGGCCTTAAGCTAATGGAAGACTCAGGTTTACACAGAGAGGTTGTCTGCCTTTCTGATTAAAGACACTCCCAGTAGCTAGTCAGTGTATTCTGGGGAGGAAAATGGATGCTACTTAGAATGGACACATTATGAAAAGTAATATTAGCTTCTCAATTCATTACCTGGTCATGGAAATGGTAACATTATTTAACCAAAATCTTCTCTGCCTTTTGTTGAGCCTGAGAGTTCAACATGTTTCCAACGACAAGCAGATATTCTGGACACAACAAATTAGGAAATAGCAACACTGATCTGAGACCCCAGAGATTGGTTTTTTTCTCATGGCTTTGCCACTAATTTACCATGTGACCTTGGGCAAATCAAACTGAGCCTTTCCTAAAATGCAAGATAGAGATGAGATGGTCCCCAGGGCCACTTCCCAGCTGTAGGTTTTATGACCAGACTTCCACATCAAGAAAGCGTGAAGAAAATCAGGCCATTTTTGTCTTGAAAATGGCTGCCTAATTACCAGACAAAGATAGTGACTTGATGGAGTTTGAGCGGTGTCTGGCCACACCCAACACTCCAAAAAGTTTGCTCCGCCCACATGCCACAGTGTCTACAGTTGCATCATTACCATTGCGGGTTTTTTGTGTTTCTTCCTTCATCCACTTTTAGTATACGTACTGTGGATACTAAGGAGTAACGGCATTGAACAAATTCACATTACCAAGTTCTTTCTTTATGAGATCAGAGGTTGGGAGGAAAGAACTGGCTCCTAGAGAAAAGATGAAAACAGATCTAAGGAAGTTTGAAGGCAACTAACTCACCTTCTGATCCACAGCCAATTACCATCTGGAATGAATATTACCAAATACATATTCTTTAAAATGGCTCAGTATGAGTAACTAAGAGTCAAATATCCAAAATCATAAGGACTTCCGTTAATCAAGTCCATGCATAATTATTCTTCCTGCTGATGGACAAAATGAAGTAAACATATCATTTTCTTAATTTAAAAGTGATTTTCATAAATTGCCCTTAAATGTCAGTGCTGAATGTGGTCCACCCTCCTGAATTGTGACTATTGGAACAGATGTTCTCACTCTAAATGACACACTTCTTGGCCACCTAATTAAAGCAATTTGGGGGGGAGATTCATCTTATTGCCAGCTTGGCCACACTTATATCCTGTGTTAACCTATAATTTTTATATCACAGGAGAGGAATTCAGTCTTAAGAACTTAAAGCAATTATGACAAAGGAGGGGATATTACTTTAGTGTATTTTCCCCATTATTTTTCAAGATTTTTAATCCAGTTTTTCCATTTATACAGAGCAATTCCTTCTAAGGGGAAACAGTAGTGCATATTGGTAAAATGAACTTATTTAAGTGAACTAATTTAAAACAAAATTTCAGATGTCTAAATGAATCCATGTTCATGGTGACTAATTTGTCAGATTTTTTTTGAAAAAAATAACATTAAGATTGGTACAAACTCAGTGAAGTACTAAGTAACCTTAAGGTTTTGGTTTTTTTTTAATATATTTTATTGATTTTTACAGAGAGGAAGGGAGAGAGACAGAGAGTTAGAAACATCGATGAGAGAGAAACATCGATCAGCTGCCTCCTGCACATCTCCTACTGGGGATGTGCCTGCAACCCAGGTACATGCCCCTGACCGGAATCGAACCTGGGACCCTTCAGTCCGCAGGCCGTCGCTCTATCCACTGAGCCAAACCGGTTTCGGCAACCTTAAGGTTTTATAAAAACCAAAGTCTACCTTAGGTAACATACTTTCCTAAATTTTCCCTTTTTTATATTTATATTAAAAATTATCTAAACCATAAATTATTTCTTCATCAACCTACTGGTCTTGATACCTGTGTTCTTTACCAGCTTAATTTCTAAGCATTGGAAATGTCCTTCAGACACATTAATATTTCACAGATTTATAAAATGGTAAATAATTAACTATTCAATTCAAAATAGTTCCATGTTAATATTTCATGCAAATCACCTTGCTGATCCCTGCCATACTATTGACCTGCATAATTTCCAAGTCATTAGAATATCCTTAATAAAAAAAAAAAAAGCAATTGGTTCTTTAATCAGGTAAGTTAATTTATAGACTAATATATCTACTTGGTGATCGTTGATATTGGCCAGTGAAATAATACTAATAACTATTCCCTATTTTCCCATTTCTTCTACAGCTTTAAAAGAGGTAAGTAAAATTATTTTGATAATTTTTTATACACTTTGATTGCCTTGACCACAGTAATGTCCTCTTTGGGGAAAGAAGGGGAGGCGACCTTGGTTTTGACCAAACTGACTTCCCAAGAAAATCCTCAAGAGTTATGTCGTCAAACCTTTGTGGCTGCCTTAGAAAGTACCCACCCCCACTTCTAAAGTGGGCGGGGCTACTGAATAAGACCAATCTCATAAGAACACCCATAAGAAATAGAGAGTAAATAATCCAGTGGAAGTTCGGGTTTAAGCATCAGCTACCATAGAGCAGAAGACCTCACAGCTAGAGAATCTTGTCATTCCCCTGGAATCATCTGCAAGTATTATGAACAAATACTTAGTTCATGAATTGAATTTGAGGCATAATTACAGATAAGTATATATTTTGGTTCTATACATATTTTATTTATTTATACAAATTAAAGTTGTACTTTGAAATTTAAAGGTAATATTAATGCACGGTATAACTATATTTGTATACTACATGAAAATGAGATTCATTTTAAAATACATGTATACAATTTTCCTCATAATAATCTTTCACTTTTTCTTTTCTAGGAAACTGCAAGAAAGGTAAGAGTCCAATACTTCTCTGTAGTATCTGAAATGATCAGTGATAACTTTTAATTCTAATAAATTTATAGTAGACTATAGAAGAAAAAGACTTTGCCAAGACTTGCCCACATAACTATGCATTAGCTAAACCATAAGATAAAGTAGCTTTGATGTTTAAGATAAAGTTTTATCTTCCAGAATCATCTCTAATTATACTTATAAAAAGTGGTGATCTACCTAGTAAAGACAAAAAGAAAGACTCGTTTTTATTCTGAAGATGAAATGACTATTATGTTAATTATAGGTAATAGATGAAAGTTTATTTTAAAGAGCTTTGACTATATAAATATGATGTTAACGATGTAACAAAATGGTAATTTTACCCACAGGCACCATCTTTCTAAATATAGTAGTTAGAATATTGGCCTAATGACTGGGGACTAGAGTCTCCAACTTCCCACTTTAAAAATATTACATATAATTATAATAAAAACAATCTACTCTATTGTACTCTGCTATTTTTATATCTATTATCTAATAACATTGTAGTTAGATCAGTCTCACCAACTAATTTCTATTCAGAATGCTTTGCTTGTTCACTGGAAATTGCTTAGACATTTAGAATTGTGCTATTTGTATCTTCCTCGTAGGGCCCAAATGGAGATAGAGGACCACGTGGAGAAAGGGTATGTAATTTTTGAACTATTAAAGGGCTTTGGCCTGTAATTGAATAATTACACACTAGAAACTACAGAAGACTGACAATTTATAGGAATATTATATATCCAGGTAATTGTACCACCTTTTAAGCAGATAATGCCCACTACAGAAGAAGCAAATGAGCATTATTATATATAATCAATATTCTTTTCAAGTTAAGATTATCCTTCAAAAAAAGCAAAACTATTACAGACAGCCATATTCTTTGCATGATCTTTCTTTCTTTGTTTTTGGATGACCTGTCCAACACATACGTAATGAAAATGTATCTACCTACCACCACATAGTCCTTATCTTTTTAATACATTTGTTTGCTTTTCAATTGAGATGTCTTATGTAGCTGGGAATAATAGTGAAATATCAGTCAACCTGTCATAAATGTGCAAATTAGGCTTACATTTTATTCATAATATGCTTAGATCTCTGCTATGTTTATTTGGCATATGTGGTTTTGCATTATATGATGCTTTTGCCAATACATAAATACCTGTATCTTATATCTTTTGGAAAGTGCAGACTTAAACGTATTCTGCTCAAACGAACCATTAGAGGTAGCATTATGACAGTAAATTACTTAACGACATAAGTAGTGTTAATGGTAGGAAATCTGCAGGATTTTCTACCCTGTGATAAAACTGCTTTATTAATTATCACATTAATTAATCCGCTATTCATACATAACATACCAGAACAATGGAATAAGTTCATTGCAGTCAGAAAGTGACAATCAATATGCATAGCTCATCCCTGTGCACTGTTACCCACATAAAGTTTATAGAATCATACATTTTAGCTGTAATTTCTACCTTTATTTGAATGCTGGAGCTCCATTTTGAATTAATATTCAATGGCTGAAATATTCCTGCTCACGGAGAAACTACCTTGTCTTGTGTCTTCTTCATATATCAGTTACTAAACCTCCTTCTAAAATAGACTCATGTCATAAGTCCGTTTTAATAAGATACAAATATGGCATATTAAATTTCCACACCACTTGCACATTGAAAGGTCTAAACAACTAATTTTACCACGTGTATTCTTAGGTATCCTTTTCCACATATAAATTCCTGTGGGATCTGTCTAATCCTGACCTAATTTGCTTTTTACATACAGGGTCCACCAGGCCCACCAGGCAAAGATGGTGATGATGGTATCCCAGGCCCTCCTGGCCCACCTGGTCCTCCTGGCCCCCCTGGTCTTGGCGGGGTAAGTGTCTTACGTATTTTTAACTTTTATCTATCTTCAGTTTCTTATACCTCTATGGGAAGAAGGCTCATTGTAGAATTTATTTTTAGCAGTTAAGTTTGCTATGTGGATATTAGTATATTTTATTTCATTTCTTTGGTTTCTTCATTCAAGATTCTGCTTTGCCCGTCTCTTTATGAGCTCTTGCCAATGACAGGACTGGTCTTTGTGTGCACTGAAGGGAGCGGCAGCCCTCACAACCATTATTTAATTTGAGAATTTAATATCTTTCATCAGTAGGGCACAAATAAGAGGTGTTGCATTATTAAAGAGTTTGATTAGGTTGAATTATAACTGAAATCCTTGCTCTTAAGCAATTTCGCAAACATTCTACTCTTTTTGTTCTCCTTGGCTTGAAGTCTGCTGAACCAACATTCAGGCAGTTTAGTTTTAATTTGCCTGAAACTAATTTGAGAAAAGTACATTTCCCTTTTTCATTAATATCTTCTTTTAGCTTTATGTCTTTAACAATGGTATGAGTGCCAAATGGCCTCACTGCAGGAAGGAAAACATATTTGCTTAATTGGTTAGCACTATGAATCAGAAGCCTGATTCCAATACTCAACTGTATGCCTGTAAAATAAGACCTTTCTCCCCCAAAGATCTTATTATGATTGCTTATCTATTGGGTGCATTAAAAGGAGCCTTCTTTAATAGATCTACCACTATAAGAGAGATCTTTAACAGTAAAGTTATTACTGTGAACTATTTTTAAAAAGTTTAATCTTCCAAGGGGCATTTTAATTTAATTTCCCTCTAAACTTGAAAACTCCTTATATCTTTTTTGAAACTCCAGCAAGAAAAAGATCTCTTAGTCATTTTGTATAGTTCTGGAGGAGTGAGGCAACAGGTGGAAATGCAGAGTTGATCTCAGCTTAATTATCAGAGGCCTTCAGTTACTTTGAAAGTTTAGAAAACTCCCTTTCCTCAGAGGAGGGGTTGGAGATGGGAGTGGAGAGACAGGATGAACATAGCACGAAAGGGCTTGGAAAATAAAGCAGGGAAGCTCCCCACTTCAAACTAGGTATGGCTTAAATTTAAAATTTGTTATTTCCCTGACTTTTTAGGAATTTAGCTTGATATGGAATTCTAAAGTAATAATTATATCAAAAGCATTGCTCCCTTTTAAAGAACAACAGAAATATCTTTACAAGTAGAATAAGAAAATGAACTATATGGCTGGTAATTATTATGCTTAAGTTTAATATATACACATGTTTGTTTATGTTATCCTCCTCTAGAACTTTGCTGCCCAGTTCGATGGGAAAGGAGTTGGAGGTGGCCCTGGACCAATGGTATGCTTATCTCTTTTTACCTTAGGCAAAAAATTACTGAATAGAGAATTTCTTTTATGTTAAATTTCACATTGCCATTTATTTAGCTACCTAGGTAGCATTCAATACTTAGATCAGATAAAAGCAGCAACTTTTTTTGGTATTCAAATATATTAAAAAATCTAAGCCTAGTTTAAGGGAGTTCAATTTTCTCTACAAACATGCCTCTTAGAATAAATCAGATATTTATATCAAAGAAATAATCTCTAGACACAGTAATCATAACTTAGATAAATCAATTTAATTCAAAACAGTGACCACTCTGATTAAATTTTTTACATCCTTTGATATTGTTTCAAATTTTAAGCATCATTAGAGACACAGAAGTATTATGTTTTATAAACTTGTTGGAAAGGATCAGCAAGTTCTAGTCCAGACCATTCACTGCATAACTAGAGAGTTTAAGCCCTTTCCTGAGGTCATGCAGGTGGCTAATGACAAACTAGGACTAACCACCAGACAAGATGTCTGATACTGGATGGCATCATGCATCTAGTGCTTGAATAAAATACTAATTTATTCAACAAGTATTTCTCAGGCCTTCAATGAACCCCAAACTGTAATATGCATTGGGGGTATAGTAGTAAATATGATAGATTCTCACCCTCCCACAAGGAGTTGGAAATGTAGGAAATGTTTCTTTTTATTCGTTTTGATTAAAATTCTTTTTTAGTCTATTAATTACAAATTAATAGGAGAGAATGTGAGTAAAATTTAGCACTTATATCTCTCAGCACAAATGTTCATCAATATATGCTATAATATGAGTGACATATAGAAAAGTTTCCTATATGATTATGACAATGATGATCTATCTTTAACAAGTGAACCTTTTAACAAGCATTAGTGAGAGCTATTAAGAAAAAGAAACCTATATGAGCATGCAATAGTATATATTATGTATAAAATAGAGGGAAAATATGTTGAAGTTAAGACATTAAGTTGATTAAACACTACAGTTTAATGCACACATAAAATTTAGGGGTTTTAATTAATTGTTTCCAAACAAAGGTATTTATCTGCCCAAAGCTAACAAGGTCCTTGAAAAATAAATTTCACCTGAATAATGTATTCTGTACTCTATCTTCAAAAGAAGATGTTTGGCTGTAGTTAATGGTCCACAATAAACTAATACACTATAAGGGCAAGATAATATTTTCTGTAAATTAAAACTCTCACTTGAAAGTTATGTGCCTTTAATTGATGATTTGCAATTTCCTGACTTTTCCTGGTAATTTAAAACATTCATGTAGGAAATTAAGAATTAGAGATTTCCTTCTGGCTTTGTTTACATTGGATATTTGAAATTAGCCATTTCAACTAATGTTGGACATTAGTTGAAATGGCTAATTTCAAGTGAGCAATACCTATATTTTAAGAAGAAGCTAAAGGGGAAAAAACAAAGCACTAATAAAAAAAAAAAAGACTACATAAGCCCAGAAAATTAATATGGATTTCAGATTCCCCTGACTTTGGAACACCTCTCTGGGGAGCATAGAGCAGAGTGTTTTACTTTTAAATATCAATAAAATATTGTTTAAACCTGCACATCCATACACATTCACAGTCATATGTAATCAACAGATATGTGTTTCACAAATAGGA
This sequence comes from Myotis daubentonii, assembly GCF_963259705.1. NCBI lineage: Eukaryota > Metazoa > Chordata > Mammalia > Chiroptera > Vespertilionidae > Myotis > Myotis daubentonii. The sequence goes on from NC_081849.1 coordinate 48,871,760, forward strand.
AATATAGGCAGCAATAAAGCATTAAAATAATTTTCCATGTTCAAAAATCAATAACTATAAAACCCTAGAGGGTTCTTCCCTGAATTAATGAATACTCATTGTCTGTCTCACAGCCTCCACAAAATAAACTCCTTTTTATGTAAATGAACTTGTGGCAAATACACGGAAAAATGAATAAATATAATTAAAAACTCATGCTGTCAAAGGAAATTATTTTTTAATGTATACCTAAAAAGATATTTGGATTGAAAAGTGACAGTTTCTTTGAATGTCGAGGCAATTTCCAAGACCAAATAAATAATTCTTATAATTAAGATGATGTGCCTTTTCATAAAATTCATATCATTTCACTCTTGGCATTAACACAGTGGGGCAGGCTTGACAGCAGAGTCCCTGTGTGTCATGAACAAATTACTGGAGACTTGTCTGTGTGATATTTTCAGCAGTAGAGGAACGGCCCCTACAGAAGAGCTTGCACGGGCATTGATTACTGCAAAGGGGAATCAAGAATGGATATTTGCCTTGCAAACTAGTAACACTCTGTTTTACTCTACTTATGTGCTACAGAATAAAGAACAAAGGGGAGAACCATTGGCTTCCATTCAGGCCATACTTTCAATAATAATATTATACAATAGGCCCTTCCAGTCCGAAGTTTCAATAACATTTTACTTTTCCTTTACCCCTCATTACATCCAATTTTGTTTGACATTTTCATCAGTCACCGACAGCCCTTAAAGGAGCTATAAGGTTATAACAAACCTCCCTCTAATCATTAAGAAGGATTCTTTTATCCTTTTCAATTTATGCCCTTGGGGCAATAAAAATATCCACTTTTTAGCTAAGGATGACATGGGAGATGACGTATGATCAAGGGAATCCAAATGGAAATGCTTCGTCAGCTGCATAGAAGGTAGTCACATATTCTGAACTATGCAAGACTGATGCACTTCATTGCATTTGAACAATCTCACTATGTCCGCTGTGCACAATTTTAAGGATGGACCCTGTGGCCTTCCCATCTAATTTGAGTTCTACTGATTTGGGTTAATAAAAAAGAAAAGGCAAAGGCAGAGTAATAGTGGAGGAAACTTGGGTCCTTAAATGCTTCTTTGGCGAAGGGCAAAAACTATGAAATAAAACCAGGACCATTCTGTTCAGCTGTTCATTAATGTCTATGGTGATGGCTCTAACCCTAACCAAGGCCATGACCACTGTCAGTGCTAACTCTGTCCGTCCTGTTTCCAGGGTCTGATGGGACCCAGAGGCCCTCCTGGCGCAGCTGGAGCCCCTGTAAGTACAAAAAGCCTGTGGAAAAAGAAAAAAAAGCCTTTATGTAAAAAGCTCTTCTGTAAAACGATAGAATTGAATAAAGGCTTGAAGTATGGCGTACTGTTTTCTCCTAGGGCCCTCAAGGTTTCCAAGGACCTGCTGGTGAGCCTGGTGAACCTGGTCAGACTGTAAGTACATTCATCCCCTTTGTGATAAATACTTTTTTTAAAAAAGAAATGTATTGATATCTCCTAACACAATGATGGGTCTCCCATTCTCTAGGGTCCTGCGGGTTCTCGTGGTCCAGCTGGCCCTCCTGGCAAGGCTGGTGAGGACGTAAGTATTTACTCCTAAGCATTTCCAAGTGCCATTTAAATCCTCCTGCCTCAAGGAGAGTTTCTAGCTTCAAATGAAGTATTCTGCCAAGAGCCAAATATGCCCGATATAACCGACCCCATATGGAAAATAGTATGTTAGTGAAATATTAATTAATTGGATTGTATTTAAGAAAATATAATTCTTAATTAAATATATATTTGGATCCTCATTTTTATGGGATGCCATTTTTCCCTATTGTGAAAACCAAGATCCCCCACTTTCATCTGAGAGTTTACCAAGGAAAGGTTAACCCTCTAATGCTTAATTATGTGTTTTAGGGTCACCCTGGGAAACCTGGCCGACCTGGCGAGAGAGGAGTTGTTGGGCCACAGGTAAGACTTTTTACAACAGTATACAGTCCAAACATCAGAGGCATCTCACATATAAGATTGCTGCTAAAACTAACTTCAGTCTAAATAACAACCTAGAGGTCTGCATACTTATAACACTTATTGAAGACATCTGACAAATAAGAATGTGGACAGTTTTTATTAATGCAAATAATGTAATATCGATTACAGCAAACACACTATGAACAGCTAAACACAGTATTTTCTACAAACACCACAGTATTAGTTACTCAAATAGAGCAAGTTAATTTACTATTCTGTGCTTAAAATATATATTAGTCTTTGATTCCAAGCTCGAATTTTGATAAGAAAAAAATCTTTCGGTGGGGAAGAAATAATTACCTTTTTATTTGGAACAAAAACTTCATGTGTCTTCTTGTGTGTGTTTTTCTTAAGGGTGCTCGTGGTTTCCCTGGGACTCCTGGACTTCCTGGCTTCAAGGGCATTAGGGTGAGCACATTATTTTCCCCGTGAGAGAAAACGTTGATTATTTTTAGGAAAAACCTCAACTATATTTAAAATTCTGGGTGACACATATTTGCATCCAAAGTCCTGGAGTTTGCCAGAGTGAAGAGAGTCAAAGAGTGAAGGATCACTGGGAAGTAGTTTCTTTCCATCTGTTCATAGTTGCCAAGGAGCAGGGATCTCTACAGAGAAAATTGCATAAAATGGCTTAAGAGGTATTTACAGCATCTAAAGATAGGAAGATGATTGAAAATGGAAGGGACTAAAGAGAGCAGCTAGTCCTATATCCTTCTGTTTCCCCTTCAGGGAGCTTTCCTAGGGAAAAGAAGGGCTTTACCAGGTGCCGGAGCCCCGGGACTGCATTCTACCGAAGCGGTCACAGGAGTTAGCCAGGAGATAGTAACGGCAGAGAAAGATGTTTGATTTGACCGAGCGCTGCCATGGAACAGCATTTTAATAATAAGGATTTGCCTTTCAGGGACACAATGGTCTGGATGGATTGAAGGGACAACCTGGTGCTCCAGGTATTAAGGTAAAATACTAAATCAGAAACGTTCTTTTTAAAAAAACTGATTATAATTTCCCATCACCACCAGAAAGTGTATTTGACCAAAAGCTACTCATAGTCTAAAGAGTATCTTATTTTCTCTTCCATACTTCAAATCCCTCAACGGTGGGAACCATGGGATTCTGTGACAAAAGGCCAATCCCTAATAATATTTATTTTATTCAATATGAGTTATACAGTTGAGATTCAATGTCAATAATTTTTTCCTTCATCTCCTTTCTTCCTATAATTTCAGTTGATCTCTGCAGCCAAAATAAAAGTAAATAAACATAGAGTCAGGACACTATATGTTACTTTAAACTGTAAATTCTCCCTTGCTTTGCACTAATTAGATAGATACATTCATGTCACAATACACTTTTCAGCCTCTTTGCTGTGATTTATCTATTCACACTCAAAAAATTTTTAATTAGGTAATTAAAGTCTCAGAAGTGTGTTATCTCTTGGCTAGGCTCTTCTCTGACAGCATTTTCAACTATAAAATGTTCTCTCTTCTATTAAGGAGATAATGTGATATTAAAGTGAATACCAACGTAATTACAAATTAATGAGTAACGAATACTAGCGGGACCAGAAATGAACATGAATATGGAGAATCTGTCCTAACTTTCCAGCTGCCACACAAATGGATAAGGTCAAACTCGTTCTCTCCAGAGCCTCATATAATAGCTCAGACTACTAATCAAAGCATCATGAAATGGTAAAGCTTGCAAGAAGCTCTGGGAACTTCCTCTTTTTGCATATGAGGGAAACTGAGGCTTAAAGAGAATGAGTGACTTGTCCAAAGTCACATTTAGTGGTTAGAAGCACACAGGCTAGAATTCCTGACTCCCATTCTAGTGCCTGTTCCCAAAGAATACATGTCATATAGAATCCTACAAATGAAGGCTCCTTAACTGATCTCTCAAATCCTGTTTCTTCTATCTCTAAGTCAGATTATCTTGAAGGAAAGTTCTTTTTACCTGTGCCATGTATCAAATTAAACCACCACTACCCTCACCAGCATGTTTTTTACTCAAGCATATAGATTGGAAATAAATGACGGCTCCAAAAATTATTACGAAGTTCACATTTTCATGTATACTTTACAAAAATAAAACTACTGAGTGTTAAAATAAAGAAGGTAAATATGGTAATATTAAAAGCAAATTTATCTTCTGTTCTTTCTTTTTATGTTATCATTTCTAATATATAAGCCTAGTCCAAATGATAGCCAAAATAAAAGGGGGGAATTGGAGTGAGGGTAACACTCAACCACATCTCCCTAGTGCTGTGATAGTTGGTATTATCCAAATAAAACCCATATTTTAGAACATTTTTAAATGTATGTGTTTGTCATAATTAACAGTCTATATGTGTAAGAAATGTTACAAAATATATGAATGGTTCAAATGGAAATAATAGGGCAAAAATTACCCAATCAGAAAAAAGTGTGTGTGTGTGTGTGTGTGTGTGTGTGTGTGTGTGTGTGTGTGACTAACAAAACCTCAATTGTTTTCCATGTAGGGTGAACCTGGTGCCCCTGGTGAAAATGGAACTCCTGGTCAAACAGTAAGTAATAATTACTTTATTGTAAACCTAAATGTGTACACTCCTTGCAAGCTGGAACTTCTTTAATGTTTTTGCTAATTAATATTTCCTTCAGCATTATATTCTTTGATATTTTTCTAATAGCCTTCTTGCATACTTAATTGAAATCTATTACCTTTTAGTTGGAATTCGAATAAGACCTATTTACTTCTAGTGGATTCTTGCGCATGTTAGAAAATGGACAAAGTAAATGATGCCTGTGACTTTTTTAAAGTTGGCATCTGGATTTCACTGAAACTATTTCTGCTTTTAGGGAGCCCGTGGGCTGCCTGGTGAGCGAGGACGAGTTGGTGCCCCTGGCCCAGCTGTGAGTGCTTCTGTTTATTTTTTCAGCCTTTTTGAAGATCTTCTAATAACTGCTATTTAACTTTCCACTTGACTTTTCCTCTTTATGTTCTCCATAGGGTGCCCGTGGAAGTGATGGAAGTGTGGGTCCCGTGGGTCCTGCTGTAAGTTTTGACACTGAAGAGTGTGTGATGGGAGCTATCTCCTTTATTAATTGCTTACAAAATAACACCATTTTAGATATCAATGGGGTCTTTTGAAGGTTCTAATTATACATACTATCCCTGGGGCTGTTGAATGATATATTAAGTAAAATCTACTCTACCTTGGATACCCTGAATGTCTTCCCTTTGCTAAGATACTAATGGCAACAGACCAGCTGTCAGTTTCTTCTCTGCCAATATTAAATAAGATCAAGCCCCTCTAAGCCTTTCAATAATCTGTTGTTGTTGTGTTGCTAATTTACTGGGAGGAAATTTCTTACCACATTCTACTTTGATTTCAGGGTCCCCTTGGGTCTGCTGGCCCTCCAGGCTTCCCAGGTGCTCCTGGCCCCAAGGTAAAAACATGGTGACAACTGTCATTATATTGATAAACTTCTATAGGGATGAGAAACATAGAGACTGTGTTTACAGATAGAGAATTTCAGAACAGGTACCTTAATGGACACAGAATGTCCAGTTTTCTCTCTCCAACTTTGAAATACATCACCTCTCTGCACTCGAGCACTGTGAGCATAGATACAGAAGGCGACATAGACATGATCCTGTGGGGCTCCTCTGGGATATACTCCCAAACTAGTGGGGATCGACTAGCTGAGAACCAGAGTCTCTACCATAGGGACAGAGAGAGATGAAGCTAGCAGTGGTAGCCGGGATGGTAGAATCAGGATGGTATTCAGGAAAATAAGATCCCAAACCCAAATCTTGTGGTACTAGACTAGATAAGGGAAATGACTGCAATTCTGAAGAAATTTCATAAAATTGGTGTCCTCCAAATGGAGCTATGCTATTTCATTACTTGCTGGCTAATGCCCCAGTGTCTTTCCTTCTTTTAGGGTGAAATTGGACCTGTTGGTAACCCTGGTCCTTCCGGTCCTGCGGGTCCCCGTGGTGAAGTAGGTCTTCCAGGTCTCTCTGGCCCTGTTGGACCTCCTGTAAGTAGCCACTGTCATTAACCTCATTTTGTGGAAGGGGGAAAGAGTGAAGCTGGGGTCAAAGAAGAAGACAAATATTTCTATTAACTGATATTTTTCTCCCTTCCTTTTTTTTTCTTCCTGTAGGGAAACCCTGGAGCCAATGGCCTTGCTGGTGCTAAGGGTGCTGCTGTGAGTATATGGTGGGGATGGAGGCAGGGAGGATGTCAGAAGGGGACAATAGCTCAGATTTGCTGCTGTGATTTTAATGGCCCTAAATGAGTGCTGCCTCTCCTGTCGGTGGCTTCATGATTGGCCACACTGCATTTTCCTTCTCAGGGCCTGCCTGGTGTTGCTGGGGCCCCTGGCCTCCCTGGACCCCGAGGTATTCCTGGCCCTCCTGGTGCTGCTGGTGCCGCTGGTCCCAGAGGACTCGTTGTGAGTGTCAGGGCTGTAGCTTTCATCATCCTGAAATCCCACCTGTACCCCCCTTTCATTACCATCTAGACTTCCTCTGGTAGTTTCATGATTCTCACTTTTATCTTCCTTAGCATTTTTAACTGGTATTTCTTCTATAAGTGCATGTACATGTACGTACAGTCTCTCCCTCCTGCTATCCTAGACTGTCACCCAAAGGTCAGCGAGGCAGATTTCAACACTATCAGTCTTGTCCTTTCCACCAAGACTATTCCCCTGTGAGACATTTCAATGTGAACTGGGCACATTTCTTAGAGAACTTGAGTTTCTCTTTACCTTGATCTATAAACATTCCAAGGTGTTCGTCTGCAAGAAAGTTGTGACAAATGTCTGTCATTTGACCAGTGTTTTGTATTCAACCCTAGGGTGAGCCTGGTCCGGCTGGTTCCAAAGGAGAGACTGGTAACAAGGGTGAGCCCGTAAGTAGTTCTATTATCATAATTTTATGAAGTTATTACTTTTTTAATCCCAAAAGTAATACTTTTGGGATTAAACTTTAACTTTTTTTGAAGTTATTACTTTTTCTCCACCCGATTATGACATCAAAATGATTTTTCCTATTCCCTCCTCTTTTTTTATTAAACAGGGCTCTGCTGGAGCTCAAGGTCCTCCTGGTCCCAGTGGGGAAGAAGGAAAGAGAGGCACCGCTGGTGAAGCTGGCCCCGCTGGCCCCCCAGGACCTGCTGGGCTGAGAGTAGGTTCCAAATGCTCTTGACCAGACACACGAGAGGCAGATGATAACACCCTTTCCCTGGGAATTGGTCAGAATTATTGAGTGCATTTTCTACACGGAGGAAGCATCTGCTTTCCATCTGCTTTATTAAATCAGCAACTCGTTTCGGCATGTCATAAAATAGATCTGGAAACAATGATGACCCACTTTTGCAAAATGCTTCCTCCAGACATTCCTTTGGTGTCGGGTAAAAATTTTCGACATGGTTCGTGTTCGTATCTCCCACTTAAGGGAACAGAGATTTCTTGCATCTTGCCATGTTTCAATAAACTCTGCCCCGCTTGGCTCAAGGATCGTCTTCGATGCTCTTCTGTTTCATGTACTTTCTTACAGGGAAATCCTGGCTCTCGTGGTCTTCCTGGAGCTGATGGCAGAGCTGGTGTCATGGTAGGTTGTCTATTACTCATTTCCTGGGAAAGAGCTTGAGGCTTCTGGTGGTTGGTGTGTCATTCACTGGAGCCCTGCCCCTCCCCTTCTCTTTAACAGGGCCCTGCTGGTCCACGTGGTGCAACTGGTCCTGCTGGTGCTCGAGGTCCCAATGGAGATGCTGGTCGCCCTGGAGAGCCTGGTCTCATGGGACCCCGAGTAAGTTTTGATTGATTTTGAGCAAGTAACACATGTCACTGTTTCCTTTTTTGAAGATATGAATATTATTTGAAGGCGACAACAATAGAAATGAAAAGTACTAGTAAATGTGTTAGCAGGCTTTGATGATGGTTGCCTTTTTAAATTTAACTTCATCAAAGCCTAGTAGAGATTTTTTACCCATTTGGTTAGTTCATAAATTTCCTATTTATGACTTGATACAATAGCTATGAGGTTTGGGGAAGAATGGATTTATTTTCATATACTCAAATTACGTTAGTTCTATCAGCATGAATCTTTTATCTCAATTGGTGAGTTTTATATAAGGTATTTGTGAAAGGTATTAGGTCTATACATTATCAGTTTATTAGATTCATAGTGAAATCATTTTTCCAGCAATCATAAAGTGCTGTAATGTATTCAGCATCACGCTTGCTATGAAGAAATAACCTTGAGATCCATAGACACCCTATTCCATAGCAATAGAGTAATTTTTTGCCTCTGTTATCTCTTATGGATGAATATCAACTGTAACCATACCATAAACAACTGATAAAGACATCAAACATAGCAATAAAAAATCCACTCTGGAAAATTGCTTGCTAAAAGTATTTGTTTTCCTATGATGAGTAAACATGATGTATTTTGCCCATATAGTATGTTGCTCAACAGTTTCTTGAGATATCTATAAACAGATCAGTTGTAAAAGGAAAGGCACAAAATAAATAGAAAATAAAAGATTTCAGGGTTCTTTTCATATTTCCCAGGTAGTGGCTAATACTCCTAATTTACCCCAGGCAATGAACAAAAAAAGTAGGGGAAAGTGCTTTTGTTAGATTTCAATTAATTGGTGCCTCATGAAATACTAATTGTAGTATGTGCATGAAAGTGCCAATATGAAACCATCCTCACTTGCTTTATAGGGTTTTCCCGGTTCCCCTGGAAATGTTGGCCCAGCTGGTAAAGAAGGTCCCGTGGTAAGTATTGTTCCTTTTCCATTATATTTTCAAGAACACTCATTGCACCCTTATCAAGTCTATTTTGTGGCTTATTTATACATGAACACGTTGGAAATAAATATCAGCCATGTACATCATCTGGGAATGCAAAATAATGGGTTGTAATTACGGAGTCCAAAAGAATACGGGACTGAAAGGAGAGAAGCAAAAAGAAAAAACATGACAGGGAAAATTGGAGAGGGTGACAAGGGTATGAAAAGCGAGGGAAAGAGGGAATTATGTACCTATGAGATTGACTGGCTATGTGTGTAACAACATCCTACTTAGAAAAGGGAAATGGATTCATAATTGATAATGAAGACGCTGGATCACAAGCCTGAGGTCGTGAGAGCCTGTTGATGCCGGGTAAAGTTTCACTCAACTCTGGTTTCAGGGTCTCCCTGGGATGGACGGCAGGCCTGGACCCATCGGCCCAGCTGGAGCAAGAGGGGAGCCTGGCAACATCGGGTTCCCTGGGCCCAAGGGTCCCACTGTAAGAATCACCACCACCTCCTCTCCCTTGGCACTTTTATTTTTTGGCCACATTTCACCAAAACCCTGGAATTTCTCTCTTGCCTCAGTTTACTCTATTTCAAAGGGGTTCCTCTCAACATGGGAAAAGTGCAAGCCACTTACCATATTCAAAGTCAGAGTCCAGTGTATCACTCACTGTACACCTGATGAAAATCCATCTCCTGAGTCATGCTTCTGCAGACACAGGTGTCCCTTGTTGTATATATGGAGCTGCAGGGCAATGGATCATACCTCGGACAACAGAATTCAAGGACTAGGAATCTAAAAAACAAAAGCAAGAAATGAACATTTCAAAATTGTTATGGTTACTTTGCCATTTAATGTGTAACATTTTTTTAATGTTTATTATAGGGTGATGCTGGCAAACCTGGAGAAAAAGGTCATGCTGGTCTTGCTGGTGTCCGGGTAGGTGCTAACTTCTGTGCAGATCTGTCCACATGGCATTCATCTAGGACACACTTCCTGTGAGGCCACCTGACATCATTCCATCATGTTCTTTCCAAGATGACATCCCCTGGGGTTCTTTTACCATTAAAAATGTTTTGTTTTTAAACCACACTTAGAAGGAAGTGAGCTGTAACAAAACAGAATATATGTCAAGTCAGAATTATTTATGGATGCACTCGGATTTTATTTAATTCATTCTCTGACCTTCATTAATTGCCCTCTATTGATGGACTTCCAGTGAACCATATCAAAAGTTGGTAGATGGTATTTGGGCCTTAGCAGGAAACCCAGAATGAGTTTAATTCATACTAAAATGTCAAGCTTTGTTTTGAGCAAGTAATGCCTGAGGCTTTGAGGCATCTTAAACTGCCTGACTCTTGGTGACCCTGAGTTTTTCTGTTAAACATTTTAGGGTGCCCCAGGTCCTGATGGAAACAATGGTGCTCAGGGGCCTCCTGGACCACAGGTGAGTATTTTTCCCACTCGTGTTCTTTTCTGCCCTAAAACAAATATAGTCCTGCAAAATGGCCATCTCCTTTTTTCAGTCCAAAAGTGATGTCACGAGATAGTAATGGTGCCATCTACCATTATTTATGCTCTCTTTCCTGTCACTCTCAGGGTGTCCAAGGTGGAAAAGGTGAACAGGGTCCCGCTGGCCCTCCAGGCTTCCAGGTAAGTCATGTAAAACATACAGAATAGTGCTTTGGTCAGACTATCCATCTGCAAATCACCATACCACTCTCCACCACCACAGAGCACAGGCTGTCAGAACTGAAGCAAAGAAGGTGCATTTTTTCAAGGCAAACTTTTGTGTAATGCTTCACTAACACACAATAGTTAGTGATCATGTTGATATTAGAGAGTTCCCCCCAAAACCCAATTATTAGCAAACTGCCTGAGTATAGCCATAAGACTGAGATTGGTGTTTCTTTCATCTAGGGACTGCCTGGCCCTGCAGGTACAGCTGGTGAAGCTGGCAAACCGGGAGAGAGGGTGAGTAAAACAAGTTCATAGTAAATTCACCTAAACTTGGGACTTTCCCTGTTTAATACTCTACTGCGGTGTAATTATAACATGAAAAAGGAAACTTCATATTTAATATGTGAATGATAGTGTTCTATATATGTTGGTACTGATGGAGAGAATGAGCCGAGTTACCCAATTTTGTTTAAATTACTTTGTTTTGAGGATTGAATGAAACATCACACCATGGAAATAAAATAAATCAATGAGCTTTCCACTTAGCCTTATTTTTTGCATTGCTCTTGGTAATGTTAAAACATAAATCATGTCCTTCTTCGTAGTGAAAAAAGTTAATGCACTGATTTTTCATCAAACTAGACCATGAAAAATTGGTTTTAATGTTTTTCTTGGCATTCATACATGATACTGTGGTCCACAATCAGAACACGAGTTCTGAGTCATTTTCTCTGTAATTGTGATGAATGTTTCTCAATTCAGTTACATTATGTGGCCTGGTCTCCTCTGTCAACAGTCAGGCATATTGAGGAGACAGCTGGTCAGTAATAAAGGAGATATACTTGGGTATACATTTTAACTAGGTAATGTGCATAATATGATCATTTCTATTAAAAGAGCAGTCTGTTAATGTAACTAAAAATAAGTAAAGTCCAATAGTGTTCATCATTAGTTATCATATTATCAAAGGACATAGTCTGTGGTCACTTTTCAAAAAACAATACACTAAATAATAGGAAACTTAAATTTCCTGATACCAGGTTCTAAGATAGATAAAGCTTGGATCAAAAGGATTTTCACTTTTTGTATCTTTCCATACACCATTAAAAATTCTCTTGTTCCTAATATCCCATGTAGGCAAGGCCTATCTGACTTTATTTAACTCTTTTAAAACATTTCTAATATCAATTCGTACATAGATTTTGAGAACCTACATAAATTTCGTGCTTCATTTATTTCGTGTTTTGCCTAGGGTCTCCCTGGTGAATTTGGTCTCCCTGGTCCTGCTGGTCCAAGAGTAAGTATTACTTAACTAACTTTCATAAACTTCTGTGCATGTATTTTTAAAACAAGGACTGTTTCTCCTAAAAACTCTTTGTTTTTTAAATAGAGTTTTATTAATTTCAGAGAGGAAGGGAGATGGAAAGAGCGATAGAAACATCAATTATGAGAGAGAATCATTGATTGGCTGCCTCCTGCACACCCCCTATAGGGGATCGAGCCTGCAACCAAGGCATGTGCCCTGACTGAGAATCGAACCATGACCTCCTGGTTCATAGGTTGACCCTCAACCACTGAGCCATGCTGGCCAGGCTCTCCTAAAAACTCTTGATGACCTTGCGACAAGTTCCTGATATTCTTCTGTAGTCAAACATAATCTGTAGAGAGCATTTGAATTTTTAATTGATAGTAGACTTTTTAACTTATTTTCTCATATTTATTATTCAAAAACCATATGGTTATAAGAAACATAAATGACTAATATTTTTATTATATTCATGATTTATATAGATAAGCATGATATACTTATGACAGTGGCTCAAACTTAGTCAAGAAAAATTAATATCTTACTAAGTTTTAAGGTTAATTTTTGCAAGGTATGCTGATGTTTAAAGTCTAAAGCCAAAATTGTGAGTCTACTCTTACAAAAAATAAATGAATATATATATTTAGTTTGTCTATAGTCATTAGAATAGCTGGAGTGATTAGCTTACCCCTAAAATGTCCTACTCTGTGGCTAGTTAACATATATCTAGGATGCCCAAGCAAATTTAGTATCATAAAACTGCAGTATCATAAGACCAAGTTAGAACAAGGGACTTTGAAACAGTAGCAATGTGGACTTACTTGTTAAATATTCTGGGCCATAGAATGTTATGGCATAATGATATTTACATGCAAATTGGGAGATATCTTAATAGATAGATACAAAAATACATATAACATATACATATGTATGTCTCCTCTGGTAAATATTGTCACTGTTGCATAATTATTGCATGCAATTATAAAATGGGAACATAGATATGTTAATATCTAATCTTATTATCACCTGGCATTGCTGTCCACCTAAAATGACACAATATTTCCCTTTCAATATTATACATAACTGGCATCTCTTTTTACCTATGGATCTATCACAAAAAAAGGGAAATAAACAGAAAAAAGGAAATTAATTCCAAATCTGAATATTATAATCTAGGAGAATTAATTTTGGAGTTGTAGTTATAGAGTATTAGAGCTGAATGAGATTTTAGAGATCATCTCATCCCATCCCTTCATTTACTGGTAGAGAAATTAAGAAGAAATAATTATAATTTTCTAATCAGTAGCAGAACCAGGATTCTGAAAGCTTAACAAATATGAACTCTGATGTGTAAAACAGTATCTCTGTAATCATGAACCCTGCAACACTTCTTCCAATCCCTTTTTTTATAGGGGGAACGCGGTCCCCCGGGTGAAAGTGGTGCTGTTGGTCCTTCTGGTCCTATTGGAAGCCGAGGTCCTTCTGGACCCCCAGGGCCTGATGGGAACAAGGTAAAATTTCATGTTATATATTGCTGATTTGGTCCACTATCCTCTAGAATATGTAGATCCTTTACAATAGTGAATTCGATGTTTTTCAGATTATTTACTTATTTCCAGTTCTATAATGATGGCCATCAAAGTAAATAATAATCCAATTCCAGTGAACCTGATTTATTTCCAAAAACGGGAAATCCCGGTCTTCTACACACATAAAAAATTTAGTATGGGTTTTCACTATTGTCTCATCAGACTATTTGTAAGGTCTCTTTCTGTTCCTGTCTGGACTGAGAATCTGTTTTAATCTCCAGATACATTTAGATACTATATTTAGAGAACAAGCCTTTACCTTCTCAGTATCCTCTTTCATAGAGTAAAATTTCACAAAGTAGTCTAAATTTTAATAAGAGACTTTTTAATGATAAAAAAATTAAATGAGCAGTACCTTCACCCCAAAAACATAAGCCTGAAAATCTTGTTTCAAAATGGAATCTGGGGCTTCGATTTTAAAATAAGTAAAATTATACATTTCTGAAAAACAGATCACTTTAATCAGAATAAAGAGAAGACAGCTGATACTACTTTTGATTCTTTAAGGGGAAAAATGTAAAGATTAGCTGCAGAAAGCTATTCTAGTATGTAGAAGAATATTGGGGGGAGTGATAAAAACAAGGTAAGAGAAAACGTAGAAATCAGAAAGTAAATAAGGTTCACCTCAGAAGCTAGTAGACAGGCTTTAAGGATGTGGGACTGTGGAGCTTGATATACAAATGGAGGCTATAATCCCCGCTCCTAAGGAGATTAAAATGTAAACATCTCCTCGACCGGTAAGGTCTCTTTCTGCTCCTGTCTGAGCTAAGAGTCTTATTCTCGAGAAATGTTGGTTGACAAGTATTTTTCACTCTCTGTCTCCTATTATCCAATCCTATCCTTTTCTTTCCCTGCCTGCCTCCCTTAGGAGGATTGGGAGCAGGTTATAGAAAAATCACAGCACCAATTCCCACTCCCAGCTTCTCTTCAGTCACTGTCATAATAGCATCTTCCTCCATTACATTCTCCCTCCTTTCATAGCCCTCATTTGTGTCTCTAAGTAGGCAATGATGCTATCTATTAAATGTTTCAATTGGAATCCTTCAAGAGTTTGAGTTTTCTTTTTTTTTTCTTTTGCCACTGAAATAATTGATTTCACGTATGTTTGATTCAAGGGTGAACCTGGATCCGTTGGTGCTCCGGGCAGTGCTGGTGCCTCTGGTCCTGGTGGACTCCCCGGAGAGAGGGGTGCTGCTGGCATCCCTGGAGGCAAGGGAGACAAGGTACCCTTTTAGTGTTGGACTTGAATACATATTGTGGATGAACTTTAGCGAGAAGGCTGCACGAGGTTGCCCAGTTTTTTACAATTCTTGGCAGGTGGTCTAGTAGCATTTTGATATCTACGCATGTATGTTTCCCCCTGCCACCTAGCACCTACGCATTTCTGAACTCACTAATCTGGCAAAATTCCTTGCTACCATGGAATTTCACACAAACAGATGGTGTTGAGTAATACATGAGGCTCATTTTAATGCCACTAACAATAATGCCTCATCCTGCCCTAATTAATGGCAAAAAGCTATATTGAACAGCTGTCAACCGTGCTGCTGCATTAGTTATGCCATAGGAGGGATTGGGCGCTGAAGCCCGCTGTGACGTTACCTTATAATTCTGTCCACATGAATTATGCTTGATTATGCTTCAGGAGGGTCATGGAAATTAGAAAAGAATATTTAACGATCATCTGAAAAGGTCCTTGATTATTTTCCTTTTTTTTTTTTAATTCCTCCTTTCACACATGTAGAATGGTAGGGAATCAAGGCATTACTAAGATTTTCAGCGACTGAGATATTGTAGTATGTTCTGTAAGAACACTCCAGAGTAATTCTGATTAAAAACTTTGGTCGGAAGACAAAGCCTGGCTCCTGCTTTATATTTCAGGGTGAACCTGGCCTCAGAGGTGAAGTGGGTACCACAGGCAGAGATGGTGCTCGTGTGAGTAAAATTCTGTTTGTTGTTTGTGCTTAGCTTATGTTTTTGTACCCCCACTCAATTTGAGTTGAGAAGCTTTCCAAAACAGAACTGACAAACAAGGATTTGAGTTTAGTCAAAGAGCCTTCCTGGGTCTACGACTAACGATACCATTTTACATGTTCCAAAAGCAAAAGTCAAGGGGACTCACCACTTTGAAAATCACAGCCTGAATTTTCTACCTTCCTCCTTGTTAACTGAACAAAAGTAAAAAGTACAAACCAAAAACTCTGGGGTTACTGGAACTTTAAAGGATTGCTGAAGTCATTAGAGGGCTTTAGAAAAAAACACTAACTCCTACATTTTAAGAAGCCAGAACCTCCTAACCAGATCCTGTTAATGCCATGGAGATGCCAAAGATAATCTCATAATAACCATACCACAGCTCTTAAATGCCATAAGCTACCTTGGTTTCTTCTCATCTCTCTCTTGGAGCTGATATCTCACTATGGCACATTCATAGTAGTCCTTTCTCTGAATCACAAAGTCCTAACAGTTCCAAACAAGGCCACACATCTGCTGCTCTCAATGGAATTTGATAAGAGCAGAGAGTTCAGATCTCCCCAATTCCTAACCTGCCCTTGCCTTACACATTTCCATAACCTTTACCACGGGAGCACTCTCCTTCTGAGAGTGGCTTCTGGTAGTATTGATAATTAGAACTGAAACGCATCAAAGGTTTTTTTGATGTCCACCTAGAGTGCGCCATGAAAGTGGCCTGTCCCTGGATAAGCACAGCAGGGGGGAATAGCAGGGGTCACTGTTGATGGTACGGGAGGTTATTATAAGTTCTGTTTTCTTTTTGGTCCTAGGGCGCTCCTGGTGCCATGGGTGCCCCTGGTCCTTCTGGAGCCTCTGGTGACCGGGTAAGCATGCATTTTCTCTGAGTTGCAACTCTCCAAGGCAATAGCAGTAGCTAAAATTTCCTGCCTGCCTTAGCTCCCAAAACTCACAGTAATTCATTTTTATGGCTTGGTTTTAAACCCACTTATTTAAAAACCTATGTTTTATGATGGGGCAGCAGGAAACACTGTGTGTTTAAAGTTCTCTTCCCCTTTCTACATATATGCCAGCTATGTGATCTAACACTTTACTCCTTGTCATTTGTTTTAAAATCCTACTCTGTTGCTCATTAAAAACATCCTAATGCACTGAGCCTTCTCAAAGCCTGCAATTGTAAAAAAAAAAAAAAAAAAGAAAGAAAGAAAAGAAAAGAAATCAATAAAATACATAGTGTGCTCATTTCCCATTGAACACTTAAAATAGGCCTTATTTATTGTACTGCACAGATTGCAGCAAATAGATCAGCCCTGTGTTCATCTAAAAAAATAGAATGTCCTCTTCCTGGTATTGTAAGCACTGATTTATAGAGTTTTTGCAAGTGTATGACCAATACCACTTCAGCTAACAAATTGAATACAAACATTAAGCAGAGTCAGAACCACTTCATTTTACTCTGTAGATGTGCATTAGTTATCTTCCCCAATGCATCTGCAAACTCTGACCGGGGACAACTGTCTAGCATGGTTACCTCTCCTTCCAACTCTGTGAGCATTTGTGTTTGGCACATTAACAAGCTCATCTTTGGCCCCATCATAGGGTGAAGCTGGTGCTGCTGGTCCCGCTGGTCCCGCTGGCCCTCGTGGTAGCCCTGTAAGTAGAAACCTGGGTCATTGCGGACACTCATAACTTTTAGACATTGATGAACCTAAGATGCTAAGACATAAACATGCCTTCTCTCACTTAGGGTGAACGTGGGGAAGTTGGTCCCGCTGGCCCCAATGGATTCGCTGGCCCTGCCGTGAGTATCATGTAATAAAGGTTAATCTGAAAACATCCCAAGTTGGTAAGTGAGTGAGTTTGAACTACCTGAACCATAAAACTGTTCCTTTCCAACAGGGCGCTGCTGGTCAACCTGGTGCTAAAGGAGAGAGAGGAACCAAAGGGCCCAAGGGTGAAAATGGTGTTGTGGGTCCCACAGGCCCTGTAGGAGCTGCTGGACCATCTGTAAGTTGAATTCACTGGTGCTCAACAGCTACCTATGAAATATTAGAATTGCACATACATCAATTAAATTCCTACTACACACAGCAGAGAATATGCCAGATAGAAGATTATTTTTAAAATAAGAATTAACATCTGCATCCTGTTTTATATTTGTAAAAGTCTCATTTATATTACCTTATTTTTTGATAATCCCATAGGTGGTAATATTGAAGTAAGAACACTTATTTTATTTTATATGACACAGATAATTATTTTTAATTTCTATATTTGCTTCTAAGAGACATGAGAATGATTCCTTTGAATAAAAGAATAACAATTGTAAGAATTGTTTTGTGATTTGATCCCATCTTCTTTTGTTTCCATTTAGGGTCCCAATGGCCCCCCAGGTCCTGCTGGAACTCGTGGTGATGGTGGCCCCCCTGTGAGTATTTAAAATGGACTCATGGCTTTTCTTTCTTTAAAAATCTAAGAGGGACATATTTACAAAATAGAATACTATGCAGCTGCAAAAAAGAAGGAACTCTTATACTTTGAGACTGCATGAAGGGACAGGGAAAGTATTATGCTAAGCGAAATAAGCCAGTCAGAGAAAGGCAAGTATCACAGGATCTCCCTTATATGTGGAATCTAATGAACAAACTAAACTGATCAACAAAAGAGATCCAAAGACATGGAAGCATGGAACAGACTGACAAATCTTAGAGGAAAAGGGAAGAGAGTAACCCAAGAACTTATATGCATAACCCATGGACACAGACAATAGTGTGGTAGATGTGGGGGGGCGGGGGTGGCAGGTGCAGGGTAGAGGGAGTCAATGGGGGGGAAAAAAGGAGGGACATCTGTAACACTTTCAACAATAATTTTTTTAAAAAAATTGAATAGGTACAACTTGAAAGTTTGGATATTTGGGGTAAATTTATACTACTGTAAGGAGACACTTGAGATCCAAGTTAACTCTGATCAAAGAAATTCTCATATTGAAGTGAAGGTCAGCTTCATAGGATATTAACATAATCCCAGGTATGACTCAGTGTCATGTATGTTGCTACCACCTCACTTGAGGTAATAACCCAAATGAAAATTCCTGGTGGTTTAATTGTGGAATGGGTAAAACATTTCTTTGATACCTTTATCTTCTTGTTGATGCTTCACTTCTTCTGCCTGACCAAGTCCTTTCCTTTGACATCCAGTGCTATCACACCAACTCCCTAGAGACCCTGAGCTCCCTAAGGCTCCTTCCTTCTTTCATTGGACAACAATTAAAACTTAGTCTTTTGTCATATCTTCCTCTGTAAACAAAATTACTTATTCATTGTCCATTCCCTTAGCACCCAGCCAGATAGTTAAGATAGTTATTAAGGTATACACAACAAGGTGTAATAATGGCATAGTGTCTTTATCTTCTTGTTCTTACAACCTCCAGTAATATATTAACATTTAGAAAAGGACCATCAGAGCTTTAATGCAAAATATGGGGGTCACAAGTGGAGGAATGCTGGTGAGGAAGATGGTAGAGATGGAGGGTCTTGGAGTCCTGATTTAATAACTCTATATGAGGCTGCCACTACCTACTCCTTGGTCCATCCCTTTGTCACAGAATATTGAGGATTTGTCAGAATTTCCCTTTTTACCTGAATCTCTGAAGTTGGTGCTGACTGTAGAATTTTAATATGGAATTTTAATGTGCTTGGTTCTAGGGCATGACTGGTTTTCCTGGTGCTGCTGGACGTACTGGTCCTCCTGGACCCAGTGTAAGTAAATCACTACAAAATATATCTTCATACACTCTAGCCAAACGACCTGGCCTCTGGTGGGAAACTGGTAAGAAACTGTGTAAAAATATGCTACTAATATTTAGCTATCACTTTCTTAGTCTAAAATCAGTTTTTCTGAACCATTAAGGCAAATTCATCACAAATTATATCTTATAATATCAATTTGAGAGGATTTTATTCATGTGAACACAAGTTCCCTTTTAGGGGCATAGTCTTTTTGTTAAAAATAAAAAACAGAACAGTTTTAGTCACATATCAGATATTTCTATATCTAATTACCCTTTATAGCCAACATTCTGTCCCGTTGTTAAGGTATAATTGTTCCTGAATTTAAAGTTGGTTTGGCCTCTAATTTAATTCTGAATCAGACTCTTCTGTCAGGACTCAAGAGAATTTAATTAATTACCAAGGATTAAGTTTTCCGGTTAAGGTTTCAGGGGGGAAAAATAGCAAAGATGTTGATTTCTTGGAATCCTTTTACAGGTTCATAACAGAAAAATCTTCATTCCCTGTAGGCATTTAATTAAAGCTAGTTGAGAGCATATGTGATTCCTCATTTATGACCAAAATGCCAGTATTGGCTTTCTTCAAAAAATAAATGACTGGAGTTCTCCAAAACTCACTCGTTTACAACCAACTTGATAACTTTGCCTAGTTCCAATATGCCAGGTTACTAGTACTACAGCATTGCTTCCCCTCACAGACATTTGCCTTAGCTTCTACCTCCGTTCACTTTATTACAGCCTCCAGAGAAGGAAGATGGGAGTTGCTTCTTTCTATAAGAAAGAATGTTTAAAAATCTAAACATTTCTCCCAAATGGTCAGGATACTATTTTGTTGTTTCCCCTGCATCTTAATATCAAAAATCCCAGCTGCTCTCTTCCAGGCCCATGATGATTAACAGAAAGTAATGACCTTGTACATTTGCCCACAGGGTATCACTGGCCCTCCTGGTCCCCCTGGTGCTTCTGGCAAAGAAGGAATCCGTGGGCCTCGTGGTGACCAAGGTCCAGTTGGCCGAACGGGAGAAACAGGTGCAACTGGGCCTCCTGGCTTTGTTGGTGAAAAGGGTCCTTCTGGAGAGCCTGGTGCTGCTGTAAGTGATTTTAAACTCCTCTTTCCTAATACCTTACATTGAATCAAAATAAAACCCTTACACAAATCTTCAAATGGTGTATATTTGTTGATGAGCATTGCAGGCTCTTGAGTAGAGCTCAGTTAAGCCAGGAAATCTGTCTAACAGATATTGAGGGTCATCGCTTCAGTGGATGCTGAGAAGGCACTAGATGGGAATAATGATAAAAGAGAAAACTCAAGGTTTTACCAAAACAGCCCTTTAAGTTCTTGAGGGCACCTTAAGATACTGGGATTAGAACAGAATCCCAGCGCAGTGGTCTTCCTACCATCTATTAGTTGATCTCAGTAAGCCACCAGTTCCTTAAACATGCATTGTCCAATATTATTCCTACTCTGAAATCTGCTTTTGTTAGACCTGGTTCAGTTAGAGGCCAAGGTCAAAATTTGCTGGCTGGCATAGATTCTATAAAAACTCTACTCCACAACCCAGAGGGCTAAATTCATTAATTTCAACCACATATTTTTAATGTTGTTCCACTGGTTTCAAGAAGGGACCAGGAACAAAAATATGCATGCCAAGATGGAAACTCATTGTCCTCACTAAAGAAAAGACATCTAAGGATATGTCCTGCTAACCAGACTGTTTCTAAACTGAGGATAGCTCATTCTCATAACCCTCAAGCCAACCTGTTATCAGCTATGGTCTTTACAGTAACACTCAGTCTTCTTCATCTTGTTCAGGGACCTCCTGGCACCCCAGGTCCTCAGGGTCTTCTTGGTGCTCCTGGTATTCTGGGTCTCCCAGGCTCTAGAGGTGAACGTGGTCTACCAGGTGTTTCCGGATCTGTGGTGAGTGTTTGACACGATTCTTATTCTCATTAACATAATAAAAGATTTTAAAAGCTGCCACTTCAAATGTGACAGATTGATCACTGAATAACTCCACTTAAGATATTTTATTCATGGCATTTCCTTTATTCAGATCACATGTCACTTCTCCAAGAAGCTTTAATACCACCTTACTTAGACACATGCAATAAAGACACAGCTTAACATTATGCAGAATGATTTTTGTTCTTTTTACATGCTTAAGAATGACATAAGCTCTAATTGCATTTACTCCTCTGCAATATGAAATGCTAGCATCATTTATCCTGTGGGAAGAATGAAACTCTGAAAGTTCTGAATCATCCCATTAAACCTTAGACGTGACAGCAACTAGGAACCATCTCATCTCCATAAACTCTCTCAACTTTATGAATTCATTTCATTTGGGCTAGCAGATGAAAGTAGGCTCACCGAATACAGAGGACATTCCAAAACTACATAGAGCCAGGCATCTTAAGTGTGTAGGAGAACGGTCAGGGTGACAGTTCTTACCATTTTATAGCCTATTCATTGTCATTCTTTCTTTAAGCTGAAAACGCCTGGCTAGGGTAGTTCTGGGAAGGGAGGATTGGCACTCTGTTCAATGAGAGAAATGCTATTTTGTCTTCTCTGCCTTTTTAGGGTGAGCCTGGTCCTCTTGGCATTGCCGGTCCACCTGGGGCCCGTGGTCCCCCTGGTGCTGTGGGTAGTCCTGGAGTTAACGGTGCTCCTGGTGAAGCTGGCCGTGATGTGAGTTCAACACTTGGTTTGTAAAATAAAACCTGGCAATATTTCATTGTGTGCAGCTTTATATCCTGCCCTGAGGTCCCCTTGTTCCAAGTTTCTAAACATGGTGTCAGTAATTTCTACATATACTGACCACTCCTAGTATTGAAAATAAAAAATAAATTACTTGGGATGCAGGGTAGGTCTTTAAATAGTATACAATACTTCAAAGCTGGCCAAAATATTAAGAAAACACTTCTAAAAAAATCTAGGTTGGCACGGTGTTGTTCCTATTTTTAACAGTCTGAAAGGGTTTTCACTATTGAGTTCTGGGAGTGATGAAGGCAGAATAGCTGAACTAAAGGGGCTGGTGGGCTACAGAGCTCATTAAGTGCCTTTGTTGGTGTGGTGTCTTCACAGGGCAACCCTGGGAGTGATGGTCCCCCAGGCCGTGATGGTCAACCTGGACACAAGGTTGGTATACCTCTTCATCTTCCCCTCATTTAAAAGTGACTAAACTGCAGGCAAGATGCTAAGCTTCATTTTGCCTTTGGTAGGGAGACCGTGGTTACCCTGGCAACGCTGGTCCTGTTGGCACTGTGGGTGCACCTGGTCCTCATGGCCCTGTGGGTCCCACTGGAAAACATGGAAACCGTGGTGAACCTGTAAGTTGTAAATACCAGTTCCTTAATGCTGTCATCCTCATAGGCTTTACTTCTGACTGCCCCACACTTGGGAACCTGAGAGGGGCCGGGGAGGACAATCTTGGGCATGCTAATAACTTGTGTTTTTCTTTTCCAATTCACAGGGTCCTGCTGGTTCTGTTGGTCCCACCGGTGCCGTTGGTCCAAGAGGTCCTAGTGTATGTACATAGTGAAGATTTCTTTACAAATGAACATTTAAGAGAAATCTAGACTGTCCATTAAAAAAAAATAATAATAAATAGGCTAGACTTTTTTTTTTTAATTTAGTCCCTGTTGAGAATTGTTAATAAATAGCTTTTATTTTGATTTATTTATTTATTTATTTATTACTTTTCAGGTGTTTACATTTATAGCAATGATAGTAACTGAAAAGCTATCCATTTAAAATAATTTTTTCATTTTCAACACAGATGTATTTCACTGCCTGTGAAAACCATTGTGCAAACCTATTGCACTAAAATAATTTGTGACATTACAGCCATTTTACTAATGTGAGAATTGTTACAAATAGCTTTTAAATCACAATTTCAAATCTCTTCTGCTTGTTTGTACTAAATAATCATGAAGATATAGCCAACATTACAGACAGCTCAACTAAAGCAGATTGAGATGGGAGTAGCATACACATGCCTTTTAGACCTTTGCATGTCTTGAGTTTCCTTTGTAAAGAGATTCAACAGTATTTGTTGAGAAGAAAGTGTCATTTTTCTAAAAAGGTGAATGTCCTATATGTCCTACTCTTTCTCTGCAGGGCGCACAAGGTATTCGAGGTGATAAGGGAGAGCCTGGTGAGAAGGGGCCCAGAGGTCTTCCTGGCTTAAAGGGGCACAATGGATTGCAAGGTCTTCCTGGTCTTGCTGTAAGTAAAATGAGGACATCCAGTATCTATGCAGATCTTAAAGGCCTTCAACCCAAAATGATCTTCCTTAGATTTTCACTGGTATTATTCTAAAATGTCCTGCCTCATAGTCATTTACCATTCTCTGGCTAACTTCATCTCTTGGAGATAATACTGTTTCATTCCACCGTGAAAAGGTGAGGGTTAAGGGAGATAAAAATACACATGTATTAAAATCTCCTGGCAACAATGTCCTTCAACCTCACTTAAAGTAAATGTAATTAGAGGAATGACTAATATTGCACTGCTGAAATAGTTTGCAGAAAAAAAAATTGAATATAATAGACATAATGGGAGAAAAGAGCCCCATTTTACATTTTCAATTTTCTCAATCCAGAGTTCATTGGAACTAAAGTTTTCCATTCAGTTTTTAAAAATCTATTTATTGACATGTGTTCTGAAAATGTGATTTTCCTGTTCTCTCTTTAAAGGGTCATCATGGTGATCAAGGTGCTCCTGGCACTGTGGGTCCTGCTGGCCCCAGGGTAGGTAACTCTAAGAGACATCTATCTCTGAAATAGAGCCTATACAGCGGTTCTCAACCTGTGGGTCGTGACCCCTTTGGCGGTCGAACGACCCTTTCACAGGGGTCGCCTAAGACCATCCTGCATATCAGATATTTACATTACGATTCATAACAGTAGCAACATTACAGTTATGAAGTAGCAACGAAAATAATTTTATGGTTGCGTCACAACATGAGGAACTGTATTTAAAGGGCCAGAAGGTTAAGAACCACTGCATAGAAGGTAGAGAGTCCCAGGCCTTTGCTCTCTTAGGGGGGTTTCACTGGCTCACAAAGTCCTTCTTCCCTAGGGCCCTGCTGGTCCTTCTGGCCCTCCTGGCAAAGATGGTCGCAATGGACATCCTGGTGTGGTCGGACCTGCTGGCATTCGTGGCACTCAGGGTAGCCAAGGTCCTGCTGTAAGTATTATTTGGGGAAAGAATAAAGAGCATCACTGGCCTAAAGACTAAACCAAGATAATTATGTCAACACATTAGTCTCCCAGTTCCATGTTTTCTAAAATATCTAAAAGTGGTCTGTATATAATGAGTTGCTTAAGTCCATCCCTGCATGTATGCCTGGGAGCAAGTTGTTTATTTACATAAATCTGATTCTTTTTTTACTTATTAAAACATACTTCTGTGTGATGCCCATCTGAAAACCTGCTGCCATTGATGTCTCTCAGTGAGCCTCCTCTTTCTCACTTTCACCTTTGCAGGGTCCTCCTGGTCCCCCTGGCCCTCCCGGGCCTCCTGGCATAAGTGGTGGTGGTTATGACTTTGGTTTTGATGGAGACTTCTACAGGGCTGACCAGCCTCGTTCACCGCCTTCTCTCAGACCCAAGGATTATGAAGTTGATGCCACTCTGAAATCTCTCAACAACCAGATTGAGACCCTTCTTACTCCCGAAGGCTCTAGGAAGAACCCAGCTCGCACATGCCGTGACTTGAGACTCAGCCACCCAGAGTGGAGCAGTGGTAGGTCAAGATGAGCCTGAATGAGTCAGAATGACCCTTCTCACAAGTTGGGCTTTTCAAAATCAGTTCCCACTGATACTTAGAATGAAAAGTAAAACCTCAGCAAGAGGTTTTATGGTCCGGGTCTTGTTTTTTTTCTTAAAGGTTACTACTGGATTGACCCTAACCAAGGATGCACTATGGATGCTATCAAAGTATACTGCGATTTCTCTACTGGTGAAACCTGCATCCGGGCTCAACCTGAGAACATCCCAGTCAAGAACGGGTACAGAAGTTCCAAGACCAAGAAGCACATCTGGTTAGGAGAAACTATCAATGGTGGAACCCAGGTGAGGAATCCCACAAACATTCCTTCCCTTGCTAAACAATATTTTGTTAGGATTGTTTGTTTTTCAATCCTTTACTGGAATGGACTTATTAAAAGAACCTGCTCTTTTGGGGATTCCAGTTCTATCTTGAGTTACACATTAAAGACATATTGATTGAACATATCCATACAATTCAAAGTTTTTACTCACATGTAACTTAACTGATAATCACTGGAGAAACTGACTAATGTCATTTAATATGAAGGTGTCCTGACCATGCATGTGTATTTTGAGCATATGTGCTTATTTAAATTTTTAATTAACCTTTTCACTGATTTTATTGAATGCCTGCTGGTGGGAATCACAGAAAAAGAACGAGATCCAAATTTCGATCTCTGCTCTTTTATTGTAAATAAGAAACATACACAAAAAGGCTTGTCTGAAAGAGGTACCTTTCTGAGATGACCTAGCCTCAGCCGGGTTGTTCCCAAGGCCCTTCTAGGTAACTGATACTTCAAAGACAAGTGGATTCTGTTTCCTTTAATGGCCAGTGGGAGAAAAGAGGGGCCATATGTAATACTTTCAACAATAAATATTTTTTTGAAATAAGAAAGTAAAATTTCCTTATTCTTAAGGTTCAAATCTGACTTCATTGTTTTTCCCTATACCAGACTATTTTTTTCCAAATCGACTCTTAGTATCCAAGTCCCTCTCCACTTAATTGGAATGTCCATCTTATTCTCTGTAGTTTGAATACAATGTTGAAGGAGTGACAACCAAGGAAATGGCTACCCAACTTGCCTTCATGCGCCTGCTGGCTAACCATGCCTCTCAAAACATCACCTACCACTGCAAGAATAGCATTGCATACATGGATGATGAGACTGGCAACCTGAAGAAGTCTGTCATTCTGCAAGGCTCCAATGATGTTGAACTTGTTTCCGAGGGCAACAGCAGGTTCACCTACACTGTTCTTGTAGACGGCTGCTCTGTAAGTAAAAGTGAAATATGGGAATAGTGAATAGGACTTACCTGAGGGGCGCGGGGTGGGTGGGGGGGTCCTAATTTAGAAACGTAAGCAAAGTAAACAGATAAATGAGTGGCCTAACTTATTTAATCATTTTACATGAATTTATTTATTTAAATTCAGATGTTAAATCCAGAGTATTCTTATCAGATCCTTCTTGCCTTCTGAAATTCTCTGAAATACTGAAATATATACTATGTCCATATATTAGTTGTTGTTTTTTTGTATTAGTTTCTTCTCTTTTCTTAAATGATAATTTATGCCCCTAACTTAAAATTACTTGAGGTTTAAAGGACCCAAGCTATAATTTATAGTTACATGTATGTTATTTTACTTGCTAACATGGCCTACATTTAAATTTTTTCATGCTTTCCCTATAATCCTATATAATAAAAGGCTAATATGCAAATCGACTAAATGGCAGAACAACCCATTGCTATGACGCACACTGACCACCAGAGGCAGACACTCCATGCAGGAGCTGCCCCCTGGTGGTCAGTGCACTCCCACAGGGGGAGCACTGCTCAGCCAGAAGCTGTGGCAAGCACAGCCGAGATGGCGGGAGCCACTCCCACCTCCGTGGCAGCGCTCAAGATGTCCAACTGCCTGCTTAGTCAGTCAGACATCCCCCGCAGGCTCCCGGACTGTGAAAGGGTTCAGGCCGGGCTGAGGGACCCTCCCCCCCAGTGCACAAATATTGTGCACTGGGCTTCTAGTATACTATAAATGGAAGAAAAATTTAAATATACTGATAGCAATACTCTCCAACTCCCCTCTCCCCCACAGACACACACACATCCTGAAAATGATGATGTAGACATAAATCACTAGGAACATGTATTGCAATGTTGTTGTTGTTTTAATTAGACCGGTAGGAAGCCTCTCCCTCTAAAGACACCCCCCGATGCTTCTGTTTCAAAGATGAATGTGTTGATCTGGGACACATGTCTTCAGAATGACACAAGTGAAAATGCAGTTCTTATATCTAAGATTCGATGATGTTAGATTCCAAAATATTGCTGCTTTATGTATATTTTTTCTTCTCTCTCTTTTTTTGTAACAGAAAAAGACAAACGAATGGGGGAAGACAATCATTGAATACAAAACAAATAAGCCATCTCGCCTGCCTTTCCTTGATATTGCAATTTTGGACATCGGTGGTGCTGACCAAGAAATCAGTTTGGACATTGGCCCAGTCTGTTTCAAATAATTGACCTCAACCTAAATTAAAAGAAAGGAAATCTAAAATAACAACTTTTTCTCTTTGCCATTTCTTTTTCTTCCTTTTTCACTAAAAGCTGAATCCTTCCATTTCCTCTGCACATCTATTTGCTTAAATTGCGGGCAAAAGAGAAGGAGGATTGATCAGAGCATTGTGCAATACGATTTCATTAATTCCCTCTCCCTCTCCCCTCCCCAAAAGATTTGGATTTTTTTTCAACACTCTTACACCTGTTGTGGACAATGTCAACCTTTGTAAGAAAACCAAAATAAAAATTGAAAAATAAAAACCATGAACATGTGCACCACTTGTGGCTTTTGAATATCTTCCACAGAGGGAAGTTTAAAACCCAAACTTCCGATGGTTTAAACTACCTCAAAACACTTTCCTGTGAGTGTGATCCATACCATTAGGTGCTGGCCCAGACAGAGATGAGCTGAGGTACTTGTTTTGTTTTGTTCAAAATACAAAGGTGCTAATTAATAGTATTTCAGATACTTGAAAAGTGTTGATGGTGCTAGAAGAATTTCAGAAGATACTCCTCTGTATTGAGTTGTATTGTGTTTTTTCCATTTGATTTTGCATCAGTAATTTACATCTTATCCCTGAATAAAAGTATGCAGATCATTTGCCCAACATTGTCCTCTTCTTTAAATTCAGCATTTGTTCTTTGCCAGTCTCATTTTCATCCTCTCCCATGGTTCCAAAGAAGCCTTGCTTCTCAAGACAAGCAGAAAAATTAAATTGTACCTATTTTGTATATGTGAGATGTTTAAATAAATTGTGAAAAATGAAATAAAGCATGTTTGGTTTTCCAAAAGAAAATATTGACTAAAATTCTTTGCTTCCATGCTCTTTGCAATATAAATATGGATTATGGCATCTCTACCGGCCATTAGACCGAGTGTTTCTTATTGGATAGAAACTATGCAGAAGGGCAGTTTGGTTTGGTAGAAAGAGCAGAGAACAAGGGCCCAGGATATCTGAGCCCCAATTCTGGCTGATTGACCTTGAGCACTTCACCTTTTTGAGTTTCAGTTTCTATATCTATAATATGGGGAAGATTCCTTCTCTGAACTATTACACATTTGTCCTACTCAAAATACATAATACCTAAGCAACATGGCATTGTTGACCCAAGTTTATTCTAAGCAGAGGACCACAGACCCTTTTGGGTTATTATCCATTAAGCATTTTGAAACAGTGGCTGAAAGTTGGTCTATGCACAATTAATACTATCAACTAAAACAGTTTCAAATATTCATAAAAAATGCCATACACTTAAATCTGATGCAACTGAATACAATGCCTGTTAAGAGGCAATATGTGTGCTGTCAATCAGCATAGACAATTGTGGATAATAGTACCATGAACACCTACCTGCCAAATCAAATTCATTTTCCTTCCCTGCACCTTTCAATGACATCTTAAATACACTTAAACATAGTAATGTGTCAAGTAAAATGTTAAAATTCATTTACAGCTTATTTCCTGTTGCAGAACATAATTGTGATTATAATATTTGCCTCCTGTTATAAGTCATCTCAAGATTCAATTAGTTTTTTAAGCAACTGAACATGATGGAAATCTAACATTAACTCTAAAAAGTTAGCAAGGTCTACTAACCAAATTATAACTTCAAATTATGGTTCTTCTGCTACCTGAATCAAATATGGGGATGTGTAGTAAAAAGCAGGTTATCAGTCCTCATCCACCAAATGAAGACTTGTAAGGAATCAGTATTCTGAAAACACCTGGAAAAATTCTGATGTGCACTAATTGGGAAACCTTTGGTTAAGGTGATTTCCAAAATCCTTTATAGCTATAATATTTTATGTCCAGCAAAATGAATCAATATACCTGGACAGACAATATAAAGAAAGCTAAACCTCTGGAGTCACAATACTAGTAACTCCTCACAAATTAGTAATTGCAAATAGTCAAGGCAAACTTGCATGATAACCAGTTAGAAAGCTCTGGATTAAATATATGCTATGCCCCCAAGCTTACAATACAAGATACAACTATACGATAGAATAAAGAGTGGAGAAAGATAAGAAGGAAGAAAGCCAACATTTATTGAGTACCAACTATGAGCCAAATACTATGCTAAATGATAAGAATAATGATATTTGTTTAACTGAATCCAAATAGGTAGATTTCTTAAGCCAACAGTCACCTAATAATTATTTAATCACTGTTTAAGACTACAAGAAAACAGTTAAATAAGCAATGGTATTTCTGATAGATAACACAGAGGAAACAAGTGATGGTATATCCAATAAATATACTAATTATGAATAAATAATGATACATCTAAAAGATAATATGAAAATAGTGAAACACATTTTGGTATCCCAATAACATTTATGAGGATGATTAAGCAAAAGAAAAATGTTTATAATGGAGTGTTACAATCTTTAAAATATAATATTCAAGTACACTTCCAGAAATACATTAAAATACATCTAAAATGCCAAGGAGTAGGTGCATTCAACTAGTAATGACAAGAATAATTTTTATCCCTAAATTTTCCAAATATGCTATAATACAGTTATATTATTTTGATCATTTACAACAAACTTACTCTTAAAATATTATGAAAAGAAATAAGCAGTCAACAAATGAAAAAAATCCTGGTTGGGGAGTGGCAGCTCCAGGGGATGGCTCATCAACCTCCCACCCACCTATTTTCTAAAAAGGAATGAAAACCCTCGCCTAGGAGTCATCATGTACCATGTCCCAGACACTCTGGGGACCCTGGGGAGGGGGGCACAAAGTCATACCTCCTCAGGGCAGCAGCATTCTCAGGGATCTCTCAGTTCAGTTGCAGAGGGAGAATAAAATAATGTGTGAACACAATTTTCAACAAAGTGTCCTCTGAGGATAGCAGTGGGCACTGTTAATTAATGAGAGGGAATCTCAGGATATTAACCTGAGCATCATGCAGTAACAGTGATATTTGGATTGAGCTGGCCAGTTCTTGCCAGATATCTCATTTCACCTTCAAGCCCTCTGTCTGCCTAAACGCTTTTCCTCTGGAAGCCATATAGTAAAAGTCTGGTGCTTACCAAGCCAGGAGGTCCACTGTAAGTGTTCCCAGGGCCTGGGCCAGGTACTGAAGGTCTGACCCTTGCATAGCCTCTGTAGAGGCTAATCACCAAGCCTGAGAGACCCTCCTCACATCTTTCTGACCCTGGGTCATGTGAAGGTCAGCTGTGTCTAGCTAGTGCCTGTGTGAAGTGGAAGAACATCACACGTGAGAGAGGAAAGGAGCAAGGTAGCCGAGATGAAAGGAGGAGATATTAATCAAGTCTGGTAAAAGGGTCACTTAAAATTCTAAAATCAATATAGCTAATGCACTGGCAAAGAGCAAAGACACCTGAGCAATGCTGAACACATTTATTATCTTTAATGCCAAAAGTCTTTTTTATGCTATTCCACTTAATATCACTGAAAAGGAAGTTCAGAAATTAGATTATATATAAGAAAAGTTGGAAATGTCGTTTTGGGTCAGAACAACAATCCATCTGGATGAGTACTTCGCCTTTGACAGTGGCACCAGGGGAAATTTGGGAGAAAGTAGTGGTTGGCACTTCCCGTGAAGTCAGCCTCAAAACTCCCATTTAATAACCCATTATAAATCTTTTCTGTACACAGATGTATCTAAACCCTTCCAGACCTTTCTATCTGTTTTGAAATATGTTTGGTATTACAGTACCAACGGCAGGGAGTAAATGCTGAATTGTTAGCTCAGTTTCCTGGCCCTCTGATCAAGTAGCGAAAATATGTTCTATCCTTGTGCCTCGATCAGCCAGGGACTCAACAACTCGGTGTCCTCAGGGAGCACCAGTAACTGCAGCAGAGGGGCCATAGACAGCCCATAGTGATTGACTTCTCCCTGCGGTTCAGTGGAGCGAGTACATAATCTGTGGTCAGCAGCCAAGGTTAAGAGCACCAGCTCCACCCCTGGCTAGCCAAGGACCCTTGGGAAAGTGTCTTAAGTTATCTGAGAATTTGGTTAACATACCATTGCCATTAGCATACCTACTCCACATATCTTGGGGGAGGGAGGGGCGGTTAAATGGGGTAGGTGTTAAAGAGCCTAGTGAAGTGTGGCTGAATGTTACCTCATCATTAGGTCAAAAACTCTGTCAACAGGAGTCACCTCTTAATTAACTCTCCTATCCTTGGCCCACCAATTTAGGAAGAGAAGAGACTATAATTTAATTAGCATCACTCTCTAAATTGGTAGTCTATAAATTTTAAGTCGTGCTGCCCAATCAGTAAAAACGTGAGCTCTTACAACTAGTTTTGTTGAACTATTTACATACACGTGTTATAGGTGTACTATGGTACTCATATACTATGTGCAATATAAAACCTATGCGGAATTAAAAGTTTACAAGGCAGAAAGTAAATAAAAAGAGAAAATTCCATACTCCATTGGATCATTTTGCACCCACCCTGGGGTGCATACACCTCCCCACCCCACATTTTAGAGATTACTGCTCTAAACAGGATTTCGTGAGGGACTTCGGGGGGGGGGGGGGCATCTTGAAATAGAATGCTATGTTTGTGTTTATGTGCATTCTTCTTGAAATATGTTATGAACTGATAACCTAAAGAAGTTTCACTCACTTCATTAAACTCTGGACCTTTCTGATCTATTGACTTTCATATCTCATCTGAACAGGCTGTTTCTCCTGCTCTAAGACCTGAGAGAACAAGCTGGCACCGGC
The DNA here is from genome assembly GCF_963259705.1 of Myotis daubentonii. Lineage (NCBI taxonomy): Eukaryota > Metazoa > Chordata > Mammalia > Chiroptera > Vespertilionidae > Myotis > Myotis daubentonii. The sequence continues at coordinate 48,903,977 of NC_081849.1, forward strand.
TCAAATTAAAGCAGAGGTTTGTCTTTCATTCGTTCGCATCCCTGCTGTGGGTCCTCTGTCCCAACCTTTAACAAGGCTTGGCAGAGATTTTATGAACCAACCTTGTACTTCGCAAAATCAAAATGCACCTGTTCTTTGACCCTTTCCAAATAAGAAAAAACAATCATGGAGATCGACTAATGAGTTGGTCCTTTAAGGTAAAATATGCATATTTTAGTTTAGTTTTGTTTTGTTTTTAAGAAGCCCTAACCTAAAAGGATTGCAATTCCTGGCACCATAAAAGGCTCGAAGGACAAACATTGGAACATGTTTTTCAGGGACCCTCAAACTACCCCATAGAACCAAATGTCTCCTCCTCATCTGATTGCCCCGAAGCAGAGCCCTAAGTATAAGAGTAATTTTTGCCAGAATTAACCATCCTACTAAATTCTAGAAAGGTATCCTTAAAACTGCAATTCACTACATATTTAAATAAATTCAAAAACACAGAATGCATTTTACCACTAAAGTGAATAACTTTTCTGAGTGCAGCATTGCTCTTGATGTCCAATGTCTTAATTAACCATAAACAGCATGAAAAAAAAGAGAGAGAAATTTTTTAAATGGAATCTAGTAATGCCAGCCAGGATAAGAACGCCCACTCATAAACCACTGCGCTGAGGGGATGGCCTGTCTCTCCTTATGGGACGTCGCTTCAAGTTCACTGCTCCCCCTGCTGACTGGATAGTAGAACACCCCAGTCCTTCAAAAGTGCCACATGCACTCCGTCAGAGAGAAAGTTCAATGTTAGGAGGAGAAAATAGAACAGCTTCCTGTGCTTGTTGCCTGTCTGCCCAGACGCAGCCTTCTCTTCAGCTTCCATGGTGGCCTACCTTCATGTCGCCAGCGCTCCCTTTCGTTCTCACCCTCTCTAATCTAACATTGATATCTTTCTAGTAAGTAGAAGCCACGAGGAGGCAAACTTAATTCAAAAGGAGAATGGACTTTTGGGCGAGGAGAGCGGCCCAACGCTATAAATGTTGCCCCAAGAAGCTGGGAGTTACCCTTCGGGATTGAAGCAAGGGGTTTTAGAGATGATGTGAAACAGAGACAAGAAGATGGGGACAGAGAGAACAGAGGCTTAGGGAGCAGAGATATCTGGATTTGAATCCTGCCTCCACAGTTTCCTCACCTATAAAATGGGGATGATGATGCCACGACCCACAGGATTGTCAGGATCAGAACTGGGTGGAGAATAGATACCCAGCACCATCGCTAACATTACCCCCACGAGGCGAGCTCTCCTCTGACGGCCATTAACTCCATAGCTAAGGGAAGTATCCACCTTTCCACGAGAACTATATTCTCTGACAGCAGGGGCCTACCATTCCATTTCATTTCATTTCGATTCCATTATACTTCAATTTCTCCAACAGCAAATAGGATCCAGCGAAGGGCCAAATTTTAGTGAGTCTTCCATAATCCAATAAAAAGGCTCTGAGCTTTTATTAAAAGTTTGAAAACCTTTTCATTTTTTTTTACAAAAATAATATCTTATGATTGCACTTTAACAGTTAAAAAAAAAAAAAAAAAAGTAAAGCTTCTGACCCAAAAGAACAAATTTACATTCAACTGGTTTCTGCCCTGGGCCATTGGGTGCATCCAATTTCGGAGAGAAAGCTTTCTGAGCTTAGAAATGGTCCTTTTGCTTATTCGGAAGCCGGTTCTACACAAATAGACCGTAACTCATACATATTAAATTAGCCAAACTTCTGACACTTAATTTTCACAATTTGATTTTCTAAAACTTTGTCTCTGGTAGTGGAAATCCTCACCCAAGAGTTATCAGCACAAGAAATGATCATAATTATTAAATTCATGTCCTCGGGGAAGTGTCTCGGCCTACTACATTTACTCGAGGGCTTTAAATAGCATTAAATCACCTATTATTGGCAGTGCTTTGACTGTCTATATGAATAATATTGTAAGTGGATCCACTTCAAAGAGACGTGGAAGAAGTTTTGATTACAGTTATTTCCAACATAGTTTTTATGTTACTGATTATCAGTTTCCTTCTCCCTCTAATACAGAAGTCTAAAATAATTTCAAAAACTTTTATCAATATAATGTAATTAAAGTTCCCATCTTCTATTTGACACATTAGGATATATATGTTCCTAATCAAAAGAATTTTTTAAAAAACCTCCTCAGAAAACATCTATAAAATTGCCCATGTCACCATTTCTCTGGATTATCCATAATGAATATTTACTTTTAGTTATTGTTGAGCATGCCACTAAAACACAGGGAACTTATGGTCAATTTGAAGCTCCACAGGGTTTCTTAGATTTTCTTCAACTAAAATGTCATAATAAACACTCACCTTGCCACCATAAATGATAAAGAGAGCATTGCTTTTCTTATCTCAAGCTTGGGAGAGCTTTCTAGCAAGCAGAGTACAAAGTCCACTAAATCCTTTGAACCTTTGAATAGAGAAAGACAAATCAATGCCAAAAATGATGTGTCTTCTCACCAATACATAAATTAAACTGTGTATTTTAAAGGATTTACAGGGTAACTGGACTTCTTTTTTATTATCACTTTTGCTAGGTTTCTGTCAAGTGAGTCTAACTCAGGAAAATGGATTGATACATTGGGAAAAATCTCTAGTCTCCATTCTGGGTTGGGGAAAATAATACCCAGACAGATTAGTCACCCTGTACCACTCATATTATGGTTTAATTGGTCTGAAATATTGTTTCAAAACTCCCTTGTGATTGTAATATGCAGTCAGTCTTGAATGAAATTGTACTAGGCTAAAGCCATAGATTTATGAAACCCTCCCTTAAAGTTAGAAGTATGTGTATAGGTGCTTTTTCTAGAAAGACAATGTACAATACTTCTCCAAGTTTCCAAGACCCTACACAATATCTACCTAACCAGAATTGCAGGGGTGAAGAATACTATGAGATGATTCTCATGTACTCCCAACGTGGGGGAACTGCTCATTCACTGCTGTGATCATCTTATTGGCATATTCTTGGATGATTCTGTGCTCTTCTCCCCAAAATGTTTAGGACGACAGCTCTAAAACCCTGGGTTCTCTAAGCTGCTTAAATGAAAACATGTAATGGCTCATTGAACACGTAAGCAATTAATTTGGGAACAGTTGCAGTATTATAAATGTGATTACTTATTGCAAACCTAATTAATCCAGTCAGGAGGAATGTTAATTGCAAAGGAATATGAAAATTAGCATGAGTGCATGACTAAATGCCTAAATTCTAACCTATTATATTATCTTTCTGGTAATTTACTTTTAAAATACTTCCACGGGAAGTCTCGTGTACATGTGTGTATGTGGGTAATAAGATAACATTAGTCCACACTTGAGGGCTGATTAAGTAATCCTGGAAATATGTCTTAAAGGTATCAACTCTGGTATTTTAAATAGCATTATTGAAATCTACGGGAGAGAATATGTTAATTAGAATAAAAGATGTTAAAAATAAATTTTTATTGTTGAAATTATGGTCTTGAAAATATATGACTAGCCAATAAATATTAACAAAGTTTAGGCTAAACCTTGCTCTACTCTGTAGATACCACTTAATAGCAAAATGGATTATACTGGTAAGAAACATATAGTCCAATCTATGTTCAACCACCAGAGGCTAGCTATATTTACCTAAAACTCTTGACTCACTAAATTGGTTTAGATCAGTTCACAAAATGACTCCAAAAAAAATTGATAAATGTCAGAAGATGGCCAAAAACATGACACACAAAGCAAAACTATATTTAATTGATTTTTTAAACGACATGGAGTAATGCTGAAAACAATAACTGTATTTCTTTTATGAGCAGTGGAATACCTATCAAACAAATCCAGATATAGTAGAAAACAATTAAGGTTTCCAAAGCTCCTAAGAACCTTTCCTAATTTTGGAACAGCCAAGATTTATGAGGTCTGTGCATTCATGATCCTTCCCTGTTGGGCATCATGAAAAGCTAGAGGCAGAGCCTTAGCCAGGCTATGCTATTCAACTCCTCTCTTCTGAGAATTTACAACTTGGAGGGGGAATGACAGAGACTGGGAGCCACTGAAGTTGCAGCCTATTAATAATGATACTCTTGAAACTACTCTCAATTTCTGATAAGATCCCCAGACAGTACTATGGTTGTTCTTTGAATTAGGAAATAATCCAATATTCTTCCATTAACTTTCTATTTGCTTAAGTTAGAGAAAGTTGGTTTCTGTTACACACACACACACACACAAAAAGGTTTCAACTATACATCTTTAAACAGGATATGGAAAAATAAAGGAATATGGATAAATCTTAGAGTAAGTAGGTACTTAGGGTTAGTAGAAATAAGAACCAAAAGTTTGAGTGGTTCAAAAAAAAAAAAGTCTCCAGAGAAAGAATATTCTTGGGACACAATTCTCCATGGGTCTTTGGCTTTCTGCAAAATGTCTTGCAAGCAAAGGCCTTTGTTTTGGACTGTCTTTTCAAGGATGTTGATAGTGATAGTGAAGAGAAGCCTTGGGAGAGAGGGTATGTGTACGTGTCCCTGCAGAGTGGAGGGCAGGTTACTGCCCAGTATAATATAGTTTCCCTGCAGGGCAAATGTCAGGCAGGTTTTCCTAAGCCCACTGCAAAAGACCTGGGCTCCCTTTGCTTGGTGTTCCTTTGTTGTGACATGTCCACCTGGGTGCTCTGCATTGCCACCATGGGCAAGAGTACCAGAAGCAAACATAAAACTTATGTTGCTTGCCTTGTTGTGAGTAATAAAATCCTTTGTCTCTTACTCAGAAGTCACATGTCTTCTGCCAGCATCTATTAAATTTTGACAGGCTAACAGCTTTAAAGTAGAGAAAATTTCAGACCCTTCACAGTCCTTGACAAACATTTCAAAGAATTCATATCAGAATGAAGCTGCAACCGTTCTGTATTCTTGTCTTTCAAGTTGCCTAGCAACTGGTTGGTCAGCATTGATCTGACAATCTGCAGTAATGAAAGACCATGCTATGTAGAAAAGTGCGTTTGAACTATATGCGTCTAGATGACAGAGATTGTCTGATTCATCACCGATTTCCTTTACCGCCTAGCCCAATTCCTAATATAGACTGTACGCTCAATGATTTTATGTTGAAGAAATTGCTAAAAGAAGGAATTAACTATAAATATGACTGTTGGGAAATGTATAGAGTCGTGGTAACTCAGATAGTTTTAAATATGAATCATAGGTACTTTTCCTCAGAATCATTCTTCTTAAATGTGAATAACAGAGACACACTCAAGGGAGATCAAGAAACAGGGATATACATAGAGGAAGAAGAGTGGGAAAGGTAAACAGCCTTGCTGAAATGGAGCTGGAATGTGCCTCTTGAAGGTGGTTTTAGAGTTCTCAGGAGCAGGAATTTGGGATGCTTTTCACTCTATAGTTCCACCACCAATCTGATTGATCCATATTCTGCATGTTTGTCCTTTCAGATCTGATATTAATTGGCAATTTTTTTTCTACTTACTATTCTAATTCCTCAGGGAGAGATTCTGGTGCAGTTCATAAATCCCTTGGCAGCCTATTAACTGGTGACCTTTGAGTAGATATCCCATCAACTATGATCATTAAAGTCATGTGGTATAACAGGTGGCCACCTAGGAACCACAAGCCATGAGTAGGGCAATTTTGAAAGGGGGAAAGGGTGTGAAAGACCATGAATAACATCTTTACCTGAATGTCTGCTGCCTATCTATCCTTCTCACAATCTTCCTATTCCTACTTGCTCTTGAAAAATGTGCATCTTATTACAAATAGTTTGAGCATTTTGTCTTTAGATAAGAACACAAAATACAAAGAGTTCTCAGACATAAATTAAAACAAAAATGCTTACACAAAAAAATGGTGGGAGGTGGGGATGAAGAACATGAATAAAAACATAAAAGACAAAAGGTCATTAAACATACAAATAATGTTTGATTTCTCTAGTTATTAAATAAATACAAAGTAAAACCTCACCTGGTCTATGGCTATGCTTCTGTTAAAAACAATAGTGGTTTTGCCCTAACTGGTTTGGCTCAGTGAATAGAGCGTCGACCTGGGGACCGAAAAGTCTCAGGTTCGATTCCGGTCAAGGGCATGTACCTTGGTTGTGGGCACATCCCCAGTGGGAGGTGTGCAGGAGGCAGCTGATTGATGTTTCTCTCTCATCGATGTTTCTAACTCTCTGTCCCTCTCCCTTCCTCTCTGTAAAAAATCAATAAAATATATTAAAAAAAAAAAAACAACAATAGTGGTTTTGCCAAAAGATCAATCTCATATACAGTTGACTTGAGTATATGTTGGTACAAAATTTCTGGAGAATAATTAATTAATCAGTATGTACCAAAACCTCAAAAATGTCTATAATGTTGACCGCTTATTATTCCATACTAGCATGGTATCCTAGGGAATGAATCCTTGGTTTTTCTAAAGACTTTTGAACAAGGAGAGTCTTTATAAGGAGTGTCTCATAAAGCTGTGAAACCCTGGTTTTCTTTCCACTGCCCAAATCAGAATGACACATAGCTATCCCCCAGTGCAGCTGTCCAGAGCAACCTAAGCTTGGAGGAACAGCATGTGATGATCTGAAGGACATGCAAATGAATTACAGAAGTCTTCTAACTGAAAAATGCCATGTCTGCTTGCAGAATGAAGCCAACAGAAAGAACCAGAACAGTGCACTTCCCCCCAAAAAACCCCCACAGCAAATACACCCTTTGAACTGGCTCACGTGAATAAATGTCGATCCAACCCTCTGAATAGGAGGTGTCATGGCAAGAAGTCTCCACACAACTCCAAAAGGTAGTGTTTAGAATGGATGTTTTATTGCCTCCTCTTTCATTACAGACAGCCCTCAATTGGTTATTGTGCAGACCAATTCTCCTCCCTCCTCTATCTTATCAGCATGGAAGTGGTAAAGGAAAAAAAAAAAAGCACCTGAAGGAAAGACACTACAACAGCAGTAAGTAGATGCTCAAGAATAATGGCTGACCATCACATCATAATACAGGCACAACAGTTGTTCACAGACTTATTTATAACAAAACAAAGAACAGTTGCCAGGGGGAAACTTAAAAGCTATACACTAAAACAGGTAGAACTCAGTGAGGTTACATCTGAGGCAGGAAATAGGTTTTAAAATCAGCACATGATGAAAAAAAATCTCAGATAGCTAACATTACCCTTGACAATCTCCATGTTGGATACCAAATACCATAACTTCAAGAGTTTTTCTTTTTAGTATTAGAATAGACAGCTGTTTGTGTGATTGAGCAGGAAAGCTATTGGCTTGAGTTTTTGATCATGCTGTAAGAAAAGTATGTACTTTTACCATTAGAATCATAGTCCCTGCAACAAGATGTATATACTATAAGAGATGAGCAAAACGGAGACTGATTGAGGAAACAGCAAATTCCTACCCCCCATCTCATGCTTATTACAGAGTTATATCCCCATGAACACATTAAAGGGGAAATTTTAAAAATCTATTTAAATTGTTGTCGCTCTCTCACACACAGAGAATAAATTCACATAGGTTAAATGTGTGCGGTGGTTTTCCTTATAAATCATTATATATACAATATAAATCCAATTTTCTTTAACATTTTTCATTTTATGCAAGACACATTTAAAAACATCCAGAAAGAATGTATGCAAAAATTTTCACAGCCATCATCTCTAATGAGAGTATGGATATTGTTGTGTTTCTTTGTTTGTTGTTTTTATCTTTCTGTGCTTTTCAAAATTTTTAAATGAAATTTTTTATTTTTATTATCAGAAAAAAATATCAATTATTTTTAAATGGCATTCACAATACCAATAGAAAATATCTTTAAAATGAAGCCTTATTTGATGACAAATGCCTTACAATGTATAATTTTGGTGTGCAATTTCTGTATTAAAAAATAAGCATGTGGTTAAATTACTGGTAAACAAGACAGAAAAATTAGAACATATCTATAATGCAGGAAGTTTCAAACAACTTCCTGCATTATAGAAATAATCCATTATTCTACTTTGCTAAAGCAGTGCTATTAGGGACTGGAACATGGAAACAGCCTCATTCTACTGAACTGAACATTAAAAAGTACTTGTCAAAAGAAAAAATAAGGTTCTACCTAGATGTGCATTATACATACATGCAAAGTCTATAGCAGTGGTTCTCAACCTTGGCTGCACAATTAGAATCACCTGGGAATCTTTTTTAAATCCTGATTTCTGGGCCTCATCCTCTGGAAATTCTGTTTCTTTGTTGTGGGGTGGGGCCACAACATTAGTAACAAAGAAACAGAATTTCCGGAGGATGAGGCCCAGAAATCAGGATTTTAAAAAGATTCCCAGGTGATTCTAATTGTGCAGCCAAGGTTGAGAACCACTGCCTTAGAAGGTGCCTTCTCAGCTTCCATGAATTCCTACACTGTATGCACTTCCCTAAAATATCATTAAAACACCTATTATGGCAATACTTCTTCGTTTCATTCATAAAAAAATGCATAGACATATTCATGCAATAAAGGTAACTTCGTACTGAAACACATATCACTCTAGTAAGTCTGTTTTAGTGATTGAAAAAAAAAGAAAGAAATGTCTCATATGAGAAGAATTTAAAAGACAGGTCAGTTAAAATAGTTCTTTGATTATGTAAAATTACTGTTGGTTGAGCCATTGTGTCAGATGTGAAATGAGATAAAACTGTCAGAATAACTTTTAAATTCTCAGCATTAAACTGAATTAACAATTGAGTAAAGACATGGTTCAAGTAGGACTGAAAGGTTCTGCTAAAACTAGAGTGTTTAGATCCATTAGCAACACAGCTACAAAGAAAGACTATCTTATCAGAAAGAAGCGTAGGCTGTGGAAAATTAATAAAAAGTGCTAGACCCAATCTTGGGGTAGAATTACATGGAAGGGATTAGGAAGTGAGGGGAAGGTAATTAAGTAGAAAGAACAGCCGGAAAGAACTGAAAAGCAAAAGATCAGATGGTCTGAGGTTGAGCCCCTCGCCATCTGTTGGCAATCATCAAAATTTATTTGATCTTATTGTGTAGTTACTTTGTAAAAGGAAAAAAAGACCCTCATTCTAATGAATGAATAGGTAAGATACAAGGTGAATGCCCATTATTAACAGAGCTTATTATTTTGGCAAGTAAAATCATTCCCATTGCAATATAACAAATACAATTAATGCAACTAATTGTTCCATCTTCCTAAAAAGGTTCTTGGATTTTCTGGCCTTTCGTGATTTAGATGGAGGGCTTTTGTCTGTAATTTTCTTGTCATTGTTTGTTGTGTGTCTGTCCATATAATTTGCTCTTGTAAAATTTCTGAATGACAAAATAGAAACAGACTCGTAGATACAGAGAACAGACTGACTGCTGTCAGAGGGGTTGGTGGGGGGGCGGTTGGGGAACTGGGTGAAAAAGGTGAAGGAAGTAAGAAAAATAAATAAAATAAAGCAAAACTCATAGCCACAAACAACAGTATGGTAATTACTGAGGGAAAGGGGGTGGGGGGAGGTAGAAAAGGATAAAGGGGGGAAATGACTTGGGGTGGTGAGCATACTATACAATATATAGATGATGTGTTATAGAAACATACACCTGAAACCTATATAATTCTATTAATAATATCATCCCAATGAATTAAATAAAAAAAATTTTAAATTCTGAGTAACTGCATGTCTCCGTTAGGAAAGTAGGTCAACCAGCCTCTTATGTATCCCCTTCCAATGGCCATCAGCACCTGTGACTTCAATATCAGTTAAGGGTGCTACTATCTACCCAGCTGTATAAAAATGAGAACTCAACTCTTCCCTCTGCTTTACCTCTGGCACCCATAATTCACTCAACTATCAAATCCTTCCAGATGTTTTTCCTACGTGTTTTACCTTTTATTTTATTTTTTTGAATTTTAATAATATATATTTTTTAATCTGTATAGTTGAAAGTATTACATATGTCCCTTCCCCTCCCCACCTAACCCCACCCCCCGAACACCCAGGGAAGCAGGGGAGGGTGGGTGGATGGGAAGAGTTCAACCAAAGAACTTGTATGCATACTGGTATATGCATAACCCATGGACACAGACAATAGGGTGGTGAAGGCCTGGGGTGGGGAAGCTAGAAGAGGTCAATGGGGGAAAAAAGGGGACATCTGTTTTACCTTTTAAATACTTTTGTGCTCCGCCCCCCCCCCCCCCCCCCGGCCTCCCGCCCTTTTCACCTTTACTGCAATTTTTCACTTTGGGCTTTCACAGTCTTTCACCTTAACTACTCTCTGCCTCTTTTCCCATTCCCCTCAAACCCATCTTCCATCACACAGAGAAAATACAAATCTGGCCTTTCAATCTCCTGTTACAAGATCTCTGTTTCCACAGCACTGACAGGATCAAGTCGAATGGCATCTGTGTAGTGTATGAAACCCTTAACCACAATGTCCCCTGACAATTTCACCTCTCTAGCGCTTCTCTCCCATCCCACAGTTTATGTCCTTCAGCAAAACCAGAGTAATTTATAAAGCAACTATTAATAAATAATTAAGCAAATTTTATTATAACCAACTCAAGACATGCCTCGGGGATGAGCATATTCATTCATTCTTTAGGCTTGTGCCATGCATTACTATTTTTAAATTAGCTGCTTGGGTTTTAGAGTGCCACTCTTGCGAGTAAGGCAGAACAGACTACACAGCCAGCTGTCACACAGGAGCATTTGCACAAAAGGTCTCGACACATCCAGCTCAGCAAGACTAGCAGATACATCATCGTATCTCTGGATACGTATTAGCATTGCCTGCCAGTCAGGCAATGTGAAGCTACACAGGAGAGCAATATATTTCTCTTTATTAAAAATGATTAAGACAGTGTCATTCTTTGTCTGCTACCATCATGCACATAGCCAGCAACACACTTTTAACATAGTGGGTATTTAAAAGCTTTATCAGGAAAGGCTGGCTGCCTCAAATCAAGGGTTTTATTTAATTTAGCTCTAAAGTTGCTTGAGGAAAATAAATTGATGTCAGGTTTTTTCATTTTAAAGTTACATTTGCATTGCAGATGTACTATTTAACAGTTCACATGATCAATAAAATTACTGCTGAAGCCAAGGATGTGTTAATGAGAGACTCTACTATCCGAGTAAGCGGTTTCCTTCTGAAAAGTTGGATTGTGTTGGCTTGTTTATGTTTGTTATCATAAGAAATCATCTTTTTTTTTTAAAATGAAAAAATAGCTGAATGTTTTCACAAAGAAGTAGGCTCATTGTACATGATGATAATTTCCTTTTAGGAACTAATGTATCTTCATAAGTAGAAATAGTCTACACCACTCCTTCCACCTTCCTACTCCAAACTCGTATAAACTGGTTTAAAGTGCTGATTCATTACTGTGCCAAATGCCAGTGAAGAAATATTTTTAAATGTCTTTGGTTTTCTACATATCTACAAATGGAATAAAATAATATTGAGCTAAAAAAAATTCAGACTGCATTTTTAATTGATTTTTAGAGAGAGGAAGGGAGAGAGAAAAACATTAATTGGTTGCCTCTTGCACCCACCCCAACCAGGAACCGAACCTGCAACCTGGGTATGTGTCCTGACCAGGCTCAAACCCGCCATCTTTTTGTGCACAGGAAGATACCCCAACCAACTGAGCCACACTGGCCAGGGCCATACTGCATGTTTAAATGTTTATTTTTCCTTTTAGAAAGAGAAGATGAGATTTGTTTTTGTTTGTCTATTGGATAGCACACTTGTATACTATACTAGAGGCCCGGTGCACAGCATTTGTGCACTGGAGGTGGAGGGGGGTGATCCCTCAGCCCAGCCTGGGCCCTCTCACAGTCCAGGACCCCTCAGGGGATGTCCACCTGTGGCAAAAGCCGGCAGGCGGACATCCCCCAGGGGTCCTTAGTGCTGCTGGAGGCGGGAGAGGCTCCCGCCACCGCCCCTGTGCTTGCCGTGAGCCTGGCTTCTGGCTGAGCAGCATTCCCTGGGTGGAAGTGCACTGATCACCAGGGGGCAGCTCCTGCATTGAGCGTATGCCCCTTGGTGGTCAGTGCATGTCATAGAGACTGGTCGTCCTGCTGTTCGGTCGATTTGCATATTAGGGTTTTATTATATAGGATATTTTAATAGCTTTATTGACGAAATAATCAACACAAAATAAGCTGCTTGTATTTAAAGCATACTTGATGAATATATTTGATATATATATATATGAACTTCACTGTTTCTAGTTAAAGACTTCTAAATGAATAAAGAAGAAAAATATCAACTGTATCCATACAGGTAATCACAATGAAAACTTTTGAGCATGCCCTTCCAAATTTTTAAAGTCATGTGTGAATAAAATAGATATATGCATTCACTCTGATCAAATTGTGAACAAACTGCATAGCACTTCACATACTTCCCTATTTTTAATTAGTTTTCATAAAAAATTTTCCACAGCATTATCTTTCTAAAGATAATTTTAATATACATCATATAAATTTTTGCTTATCATTAGTAAAATCATTTTAAAGTGAATGTGGAAGAAAATACTTTTAACCATAGAAATAACCATATAAAACCACTATTAAAATTCTAAAATAATTTTAATCTACATATATAAATTATAAATATAGATAAGTGTATACACATATGCTTTTATTTATAGTAAAATAATAATCTAACTATATGTATTATTATATACCCTCACTTTAAAATATTTTAAGGAGTATTTTATATTTTTGTAAGCTTCTGCTTTCTAAAAGTTAAGCAATACAGAAGTGAATGCAGGGGGAAATTTATCACCAATAATTCTAGTTACACAGATAATCACTATTAACCCTTCAGAAGAATATCCTTCTGGAGTGACAAATATAGACAAAATATATTGTTAGTTAAATCCTATTTGTAATCTAACTTTGATATGAGCATTTTCCATGTTCTTCTAAATGAATAATTTCAAATAACAGAATAGTTCTATAATATGAAGTATTTTTGACATTGCATATAATAAAATTTTATGAATCTTGGCTAACTTTATAGCTGAATTTTTCATTCTTTTAAATGTATAATCCTTTGGGTATACCTATAGGTTAAACCTTTCTAGTTTTTCAAATGCTTATAGGCTTCCTTAAAAAGTGTTTTATCTATTTTGTCAGTTCTTTGTGCTATTAATATTTTTCCCAGCTTATCATTTGCTGTTTGGTGATATTCATATACAGAAGTTTTCAATATACTTTTTCTTTTGCATTTTTGCTTAGCCTAAATGTCCACATATATATTTTTAATTCATTTCACTTTGTATTTTTAATTTTTCACATCTGGAATTTATTTGGTAAATGATGTGAGGTAACCAAGCATCCTTGCACGTGAATTTGAAATGGCATCTTTATCACATAATAAATTCTTATGTATGCATTTGAATTTAAAATTTGTGCAAGTGGAGTGATGAAAGCTGCAGTTCAATCTCCGGGCTTTTGTTCCTTTTGTGTCTGTTTAGTTAAATATGGCATTGATTTGGGATGGTGCTTTTTTTTTAGCACTCCATAAAATGCTGTTATGGAAGACTTACATTTCAATGTATATACACACATGTAGTTATTGTTCCTCTTCAGACTTATGTTTTCTTTTAAAGCAATACAAGCTTTCAATAGAAAAAAAATGTAACTAAATAGAAAAATAAAGAAGCAACAAAAGTCATTTTAATCCCTCTTAACTCTTAGTACTCACCAGCAACCACTGAGAACACTTTGGCATATTTAACTTCAAGATTTTTTTTAAATCACTTCTTCCCTTCATAGAAGCAGCGAGAGCTATGAGTAAAGGTTTTTCAAGGGTTTCATAATAATGATTTAGAATTTTTTTCAGTGTAGCTTTTACTATTTCATAATAATGGAATTCTTTATTCTTCTAAGGAAGTTAGAAATATATATATTTTTGAAACTAAACATATAAATTCATACTCTGGAAATAGAAAACACGCATGTTTTCTTTAAGTACTAATTAACATGGAAATTCTCTGTCTTACCAGCGGGTGGCAATCTCAACATATACACAGCCTGGTATTTTCAACAGACACGGTTCATACAAAGAGGAAAACGACCTAAAATGTCTGACAACCGTAACCCAGCAGCTGTTTGTTGCCCTTTGGTTGCTGTGATTTAAAAGAAAGAAAGGGAGGAAGAGAGAAAACAAGAAACCTGCAGGAATAATCGCAAGTGAGAATATTTCACGACATGGAACAAAATTACCTTGGCTTAATGTGAGCTCCGTGAACAGAAAAGCTAGGGGGTAGAGTAGTATTCCTCATGTGCTCCCAGAGAACAACACAGTGTCTTAAATATTTCCAGATAGGACTGAGTTTACCTCCAACCAATGTCCTGCAATTACATGACATACACTTTTTGCTAAACAAAACATTGAACAAAAAAGTAATGGAGAATATAATTGTGATGGGAAAATGGGAAGTTTGAATTGTTAGCAAGACATCCAAAACACACAGCTGAGCCACCATGACAGTGACAGGCAGTCAGGATAGCAGAAGGCTTTCAAGGGCAGAAGAATCCACATGGAGAATCCACTTGCAAATAACAGTCTGCAATTGCACGTAGCTCCAATTTTAGAAACAAAAATGAACAGCTTTTTAAGTGCAAATTTTCTTCTATATACATATATATTTTAATTGATGTCAGAGAGGAAGGGAGAGGGAAAAGAGAGAGAGAAGCATCAATGATGGGAGAGAATCATTGACCAGCTGCCTCCTGCACACCCCCTACTGTGGATCAAGCCTGAAACCCAGGCATGTGCCCTGACCAGGAATCAAACCATAACCTCCTGGTTCATAGTTTGACACTCAACCACTGAGCCATACCAGCCAAGCTAGTGCAATTTTCAATAATCCCAAACATCAGATCATGAAAGATAGCAGTTCTGGGAGCCTTCATGGATAGTTTTGGCCTACACATTTATATAGTATCTTCCAACCAAAGATACTATATATATGGCAATTCTTTTTATTTTGTAGAAAAACCGTACACCTTTTTGCACTGGGAATTTTAAATGAACTCAATAGCAAAATCCCTTGAGAGAGAGAACAAAGCTTCAAAGTATAGGGCAGTCTAAAATTGAGGGCGGTGGGAGGGGGTTATTTATAGAAGCAAAGTTGTGGAGTTTCTTCAAACCAAGTGCATGCTCTGAGACAGAGAGAGCTATGAATCCACACTGTCCAACACAGTTCTCGCTTACTGACCATGAACCCTGGACCCTTGGCTATCTACAGTTGGTTAGTTCCAATTTCTGACTTACTCCTATTCCACTGGTCGAGAACCTACTGAGCCAGAGGTATCAGGGCATAATGAGAGTTTGATTCAGGATTCAACAATGCTGTGAGCTTCTTGGAAACTGGTAGGCACTCCTTCAAGAAACTCATAAAGATTGAGGAGGCTATAGGGAGAACCATCATTTGGGGGGGAGAGAGAGAGAGAGAGAGAGAGAGAGAGAGAGAGAGAGAGAGAGAGAGAGAGAGAGAGAGAGAGGTGGCAAGGACAAGAAAGCTTACTTAGAAACAAGCCATAGCAGCTGCAAGAGTAAGGGCTTCCAAAGTGATGGTGAGTATCCCAGGTTCAGCCTGAAGGACTGCTATTACTAGTAGAGCTTGACTATAAATAGAAACCTAAAAACTGCAAACTTCTCCAACAGCACCTAGCACCAAAGGAAGAGACCTTCTCTTCCACGGCACCACCCAGACCTCTGAACCATTTCTCATATAGCACAAGGTTTCTGGACCCTCCTCCACTTGCTTCTTATCAGCGTCATTCTCAGGGTGTCGATGCGCATAATTAAGCCCAATATTCTAGCAATGAGAAATAAAATCGCTTCTCTACGCTAGACACTTTTTCTCCATTAATAGAACACAACAGTCCTTTAGCTTTTTTTAGTATTGAACTGGAGCTTTGAGTAAATATTTATTGGAGGTCAGTTTCATGTGAACAGCACTAAAATAAGCAATCTGCTGCCTTAAACACTATGTGAGCCATATTCAGCAATCCGGGGAGGATTAAAACCACCTCAGTAGATGGCACTGGATGAATTAATGCAGGAATGTGTGCCAGTACGAGCACTGCAGATTCCAAGAGCTTTAATAGTTCAGAGTCAAGGAGAAGTTGTGGCAGACAGGACTTAACAGCTTACATTCACTGTGTTTATTTGGTGCCGGGCTCTGTCCCATGTTGCTTGAGTAGCATGATCTCATTTAATCCTCACATCAACCCTATGAGTTAGATACTATTCTTATCTCCCTTTTACATGCAAGGAAACTGAGGCTTAGAGATACGAAATAACTTCTCCGAAGTTAGTAATTGGGAAGCTCTGGTTTTGAACCTAGACAGCCCGACTCCATTCTGCTATGCATTCTCCCTACACAGCTGTGGCACCATCAGTTTCTCAGTCATGCCCGAAAAATCAGAGGTGTCTCATTTAGCTTAGTTCATAATGGCTGCTTTCTAATCTTCAGGGACTGACACTTCTAGGCTCTCCTTTTTATGTGAAACCAGGCAAACTGACCATAATGAAACAGTCTGAAGCTCTGTCACATCTGAGTCCGCTGCATTCATAGGGACCCAGCCCACCTTGGCAGGTTAGGGCTCCGTAAAAAATGAGCAGCATAAACATCAAAATAACCCATAATAGAAGATGTAGGGAAAGAGTTGACATTATGAACCATTTTTGATTCGGAGGACAGCAGCACAGATTCAAAACTATTTACATCTTATTCACTCAAATAACAAGCAAGACAATACATATTGTGTGTAAAGTACGGCAATACATACTATTGGTATTCACTGCAGGGCTGGGGGAGTGTTAATGGATCTTTAGATATGCTTCTTACGATTTTTCATTGTGACTGGAGTTTTTCATTCTAAGCACATAAAGTTATAGTGAGTATGGAAAGTACTACATAATACCAAAAGGAGATACACCAATAGAATAAAGCCTCTCCAGAAAATTAGTTGAGAATATTAATATTAATTGAAAGCCAAGATCTATTGTGATCATATCAAGCCTCAAGAAAACAGTGCGATGAATAATGACAAGGTAGAGAGAATTCCTTCTACAGTAATACAATACTTGGTCTTTTCATATGGTTCTTGGGGGAGACAGCACAACAACAACAAAAATGCCAACAAACATGAATGACCCCTATTAGACTAATGAAAGGGGGAGGAGAGTGGGAACACCAAAATAAAGTAATTTTATGTCCTTTGTGAAACAACTTAAACATTTTTCTAAACAAGTATTATATTTAAGGAGCCAAATTCTGCCTCAAAGGGAACCAGCTGGCCATGAAATATAATCTCTTTTGCTGGGTGGAGGATAAACAAAGTTTAGTCCTTCGTGCAGAACATGCAATGAAGATGGAAAGCACGTTGCCCTGGGATTTGTCCGGAGCAGGTGTCAGCAGCCTCTGGGAGATGGCTGCCAAGTCTTTATTTCTTCACTCTCTCAAGAACTGGAAGAGGGAGAGTTTCTAGTATCTTTAGGTCAGTCACACACACATGCTCGGAGTGGGTGCACTGTAAGGCGGGCAGGTTACCTCTATAAGCAGAAACACTGAGAGAAACACCTGGTTTGTATTTGCTGCTCCACTGAAAAGGTGAGGGTAGGGCATCACCCGCAATGAACCTCTCTTCCCACAATTCCAGCGACTGCGACTTGGGCCTCTTTCAAATCCCCAGGAATGTCTTCTTATCATGCAAATATTCTTTAGATAGACCACATCTCATACTTAGTATTGCAAAAGCCTCAGTGAAGCCGCAACCCAGATAACACTTGGGCGTCACTGCAATCTTATGATCAGAGGGGAGGACAATTCGGCTCCATGTGTCTATCTGGTCTCCCTGGTATGGATGCGGGAGGCAGTGACAGGGAAAGACGAAGAGGGCTGTTGGTGAAGAAATGGAGTTGCTGTTTATGTTCCTGCTGTTCTATTTTTATCTGTGCTAAGATCTCAGAGGAAGGTGAAATAGATCAGCTTTGAGGCTAGAATACAATCATATTTTACATATATTTCTGCTACTGGATGGGTTAGTAAACAAGAATAATTGAGTTCTGACCTGAAGCAGCACACTATATCTGGAATTTGGTGGAACAACAAACACTATAGCTTGTTTTACCCCTAGATTGCTAGCAAACAGGTTTTTTTTACTGCTGTTTATCTACTCTCCAGAACCAAGTGCAGCAATGTGATTAAAGTCTTTCAGGTCGTCACCATAAATACATAAAAAGAATTGCACATACACTTGGATCAGTTAAGAAAGCATTTACTTTTTCCATTTTACTCCTATGTATTTCTTTTTGAAAAGTTTGATCCCAAGTAAATTTTCTTTAGCCTATACATAAGAACAGAAATGCTCTGTAAGATTGATGACAGAATACTAATTAGAGGCCTTTACAAATCTTTATAATTTGATAAATTCTGTAATCAAATGGAAACTCAGGGCCACCTCCAGATTCTCTGCACTTGGTAGTTTTTAGCCTGTTTTTTCTGTGTCTCCCATATCCAACCATATCTGTAAGAAATTTTGTTCTTGATTACCCAATATTCATCTCCTGCTTTTTTCAATTAAATTGCACAGTTTTCCTTGACAAACTATTTCCACACCTGCCTCCTAACTCTCAATCTGTGTGTTTTACACCATCCTGGCTCCTGGCCAGTCAGAGCAACAGAACCAGGAGAATGGGTCAGGAACCACATGACCCAAGTTAGTCCTATTACAGTGGCTGTGAGGATTTGTGTGGCAACTGCCAGAAAGACACTTTCTCCCTTTTCCTCTGTACTTGAACTTTGGAGAAGCCAGGCCTACTGCTCGCCTACGAATGAAGCCAACACAGGAGATAGCAAAATAAGGAGAAATGTTATTTGAGTCCTGTATCAAAGCCCTAGATGTTCTGCTACATGAGACAATATATTCTTTTCCTTAAGCTATTTGAAGTTAACGTTCCTTTCCCATGCAACCAGAGGAGACCTGTGTAATCCAGAGGCCAATTTAATTGCTTCTTTTGAACCCTCTGACTATTATGTCCTTTCTGTTTCTATTCTCTAACTCATTATACAGCTATTTAACAAAACACCTTATTTCCTTAACTAAATCATACTTTTCTTTCACACTTAGTGTCCAAAGAAACTTTGGGAGCAAGCTGTGATATAACTGGTATTGCCTACATGTAAATGAACTTATCAAAGTAAAACTAGAAGTCAGGCAATATCCTATGAAGAAGAATATCCTATGAACAAAAAGGCCTGTATTCTTTAAAATTCTTTTTTTTTGTATTCTTTAAAATTCTTAAGATGATAAAAGATAGGGACAAATGAAGAACTGCTCCAGATTGAAGGGGACTACAGTCACATGACAAGTAAATACATTCATTCAATCCTGGACAAGAAAGGAAAAAAAAAATGCAAACACATATACACATCGTTGGGCCATTTGGCAAAATTTTAATGAAATCTGTGCAGTAGACTGTAATCTCTGTGTCAATTTCTTCTTTGGATTATGGGATTGTCACCATGTAAAAGAGTATATTTGTTTTGGGTAAATATACATTTAAATATTTAGGTGTGATGGAATATCATGTCTGTAAAGTGGCTTCAAATAATATAGACAAAATAATGACAATGAATATTTGAAAACAAGAGATAGAAAATAAATATTAATAATGGAAAATCTGGGTAAATGGGCTATGAAACTTCCTTGTACTGTTTCCACAATACCTCTGTAACTT
The DNA here is from genome assembly GCF_963259705.1 of Myotis daubentonii. NCBI lineage: Eukaryota > Metazoa > Chordata > Mammalia > Chiroptera > Vespertilionidae > Myotis > Myotis daubentonii. Next base: position 48,923,770 of record NC_081849.1, read on the forward strand.
GAAGAATTATTACAAAGTAAATTTTTTAAAGAAGAAAAAATTCCAAAAGCCACAAGTGAAAAAGAGAGGAAAAAACATAATTTACAAAGGAAGAAGAATCAGATTAATATTAGGCTTTTCATCAACAATAAAAGAACATAATGAATTAACATTATCAGGATGTTAAAGGAATATATGTTTGAGAACAGAAGTCTATATAGAATTTTTAAGGTGCCTGTCTCAGATAGCAACAGATTAAACAGATTCAATGTAAGTAAACATGAACAATGTCTGAACAACTTAACAACATTTGCTAATATATCTAAATATATACATGTGTCAATGTATAAATAATATTTAAAATTGAAGAAGTATAAGCCCATATCTCTTATTTGAAATTGCAAAATCCAGAAAGCTCTGAAAATCTAAAGTAATTTTTAAGATCATTTGTCAGGAAAATATAATCTGATCTGAAATAATCTGGTAGCAAAAGCTGATCTTAATTGACAAGAAGCCATTTCATTTAAAGACTTTATTTATTCTAGAATGTGAATATTCAAATGTTGGTGGCAAAAAATAAATATATATGGGTAAGCAGTGCTGCCCCAACCCCTCTGGAAGAAGTTATAGAATAAATTTATATACTATACAGGAATTTATATCACCATTACACAATCTGAACAATTTTGAACTCTGTAAACACATATCATACATATCTCACATGGGTTTCTACAGGGATTGTACTGGTAGTGTTTCTTCAGCATTCTGACCTAAGGAAAAAGGGCAATGAGGGAAGTTTTTCAGCTCCAACATCTATTTTCCCCTTCCTAAACAAGTATCTTCCCAATCAAGTATTTTTCTGTGGCAAGACTCCAATTTTATGACTATAATAACATGTAAACTTAAACTGTTTAATTTTTTCTTTTTTTCTTTCATGTAGAGAATAATGAAATGCAAATATTTTCCCCTGCCCAGAGGCAGGGTTTGAATATTAAAGGGGGGGAAGGCACACTAATATTTTGATTGTTAATGATTCAGCCCGTAAGGGTAACGAACCACCAAAGTTTATTGTGAAAAAACACACACACACAGAAATAAACTTAAGGGAAGAGAAAGTGCCTCTGAGAAGTCCAAATAGAGTGAAATGTTTTTCCCACCACCTTCCCCTATCCTTGGCCAAAAGGAAGTTGGAAGGAGATGAGTAAATGAAAGGAGGTACTGGAAGGAGCCCCAAGGGGCTGTGGAGCCCAAGAAGAGAGCTTGCTGCCTGGGAAGAAACGGACAGGTAGGCCTAGTTAAGGACACTGCCAGGAGCAGGGCCCAGAGAGTGAGTGCAAGTTGAGTAAACAGGAGCTTTCACCTGAGTGAGAATGTCACTGCTCTGGCTGATCCTCTTTAGCAACAAGAGAGCACTTAATAGAACCCACTGCTTCACCTATTGATTTGGGGCAGGGATGATGCCTTCTGAGTTATAGGATTTTACTAAACCTTGTCTGAATACCCCACAGAGAAAATCTCCCTCCTGATTATGATAATCTGGGATCTTTCTAAACCCAAGATAGGGGAGGTGAAATTCTAGACCACTGGTGTAGCCATAATGATGGGGAAATCACTCCTTATATTGCTGCTGCAGGAGGAAAGGTGCAGGACTAAACAAGATGTTATTTTGTAAGTGGCCAGAGAGACAGTCCTACATCCAAATGATTTGTAAATATATAATAGTTTATACTCCTAGCTATTCCAATAACTCCTTATTAATAATTGTTATCAGAAGTGTGGGCAGTTTTAGTTACTGAACTAATCCACAGATCTTGAAGAAGAAAAAAAAGAGTATAACAAGGAATCATATTAAATAAAAATAATTGCAGTGTTATGTGACAGACTTAATGCAAAAATAATTTTGTATAGGCACTACTAAAAAAAACAAACTATGATAACAACAAAACCCTGAGCAAGTTCGGTGATCCTACAGACCTGTTTCCTATGCTAAATAGGTCTGTATCTTAGGCTTGGGGAAGGGAGCAAGCTCATTTCTTTCATACTTTCACGTACCATCATTCCACCCATTCAAGTCTGCCTAAGTTGCATCCACACCTGAATTCATCTCTTCCTTAAAATGTTCTATAAATAACCAAACCAAAGAAGCATTATGTTAAATGATAATTATCAAGGGAAGATAAAATCCTGACTCTCATACAAAGATGGCATTAATACATGTCAAAAACATTTAGCCCATTAATTAAATGAGGGGCTCAGGACAAGTGGTTCAAAACAAGACCTCAAAGAAGACACATTTATGAATTCACAATATTGAGATGAATTTGCAAAACTGGCTTTTCCTCGGGGGGAAAAATGTGTTCCTTCCATCAGACAGAATTTCTTTGCATGTCTACAGACAAGAATTATTTGCATTATCTCTTTTTCCTACAATTTAACTTCACTTTGTACAGAGTTTTAAAATAGCTTAGTTAGAGACAGAGTTGCATATCCTTCTAAATTCAGATAATCCCTAAAGGCTCTAATATTGCATTGAATATATAGACAGTAATCTCCTCTGCTTATTCCAAAGTATTAAATTTCCCCTTACAAATATTACTTGAATACAATTTTTAAACTGTCACAACTATTTCTGCAATTCTATAAGTCAAGCTAAAGATTCTATTTTAAAGGAAATGCTCATCATTCATGTGGATTATAAGAAAATGTCAAGGCTTTTGATAATTGTCAAAGTATCAATGACAGGGAGTAGGCAGAAATGATTAGTTCCTGTTCTGATATTTAGATAGATTTACAGTTTGTAAAAACTTAGGAAAGAAAAATAGTCTGTCAATCATCACTTTAAAAATAATGTTGAGTAGAAGAAACATCTTGGTAATCATCAACAGCAATGCCAATAAATATTTTTACATGTGCTGTAATATTTCTTGGTAGATCTAACATCAATAGAAGGATTCTCTTAATTCTCAAGAAAGAACTCTGAAAGAAATGTACCAAGTAGTTCAAACATTATTGAAGCCATTTTAAAGAAACTTGGGCCATCCAAATTTTCATTCCTGAAATATTCTTTCCATTCTAAGACAAACCAAAATATTGTTAATTAAATGCTAATGATAGCTGATATATTAACTATGGATCCAAATATTGGTACAATATAGTTTTTCTTTCACATATTATGTATCATACTGGAGGCCCATTGCAGGAAGATTCCTGCAAGAATAGGGCTTCCTGTGGCTGGAGCAAAGCAGAGAAGGGAGCGAAACCCGCTGAGGCGGGCTTCGCTCCTGCTCCGCAGCCAGGCCTGTTCCCCTCCCACTCTGCCGCCCGGCCTGTTTCCTCCCACCTCCGCCGCCCGGCCTGTTTCCCTCCCACTCTGCCGCCCGGCCTGTTTCCTCCCACCTCCGCCGCCTTGGCTCCGTTCCTGTCTCCACAGCCTCTGCTTTGCTCCCTTCTGCAGTGCTTCACTTCCTTCTACATTGTCTTCAATCTTCGCTCCCAGACGGTGTATGCAAATTAACCGCCATCTTGGTTGGGTTAATTCGCATATAGTCACTCTGATTGGCTGGTGGGTGTAGTGAAGGTATGGCCAATTAGCATATTTGCCTTTTATTAGTATAGATATGCACACATCAAATATCTACATCATATGGAGCACAAAGCATGCTTTTACAATTTTAAATTTCCTATCTTTGTATAAATATTATAGTATTGACATATAATTTGGGGGGCTCTCCTTAGGGCTTATTTAACGCCAAGTCTTTTAAATAAAACCCTAAATTATAACACCAAGGGAGTTGTGGGTAGCCAGTGGGGTTAAGACTTGATGAAGAAGAGAAAACATAAAAGTGAGCCTGAACATCTGCATGCAATTTCTCTGCAAACAGTTTGCCCTCTCCGAAACTACACACACACAGAGCAAGACTCCCAGAAACCTAGTCATAAGTAGCAGTATGCTAAAGAGCTAGGCAAAGATTTTAGCAGTGTGGCAGTCCTGAGGATGTGTAGATTATAATTCAGGGCTCACAAAAGTAAAGGGGACCCAGGAAACATCCCTATGATTGCACTTGAGACCACAGAAAGGCTATATCCTAGAAAAAAGGGCAATGTTAAAGGAATGAAGGAAATTAGAACTGAGGCAGTCCCATCAAACCAGAGAATCCACTCTCTACTAGATTAAGGTGATCAGCTATTCTTTTATCTTATCAAAATGGAATTAAATTGTCTTTGGGGAGAGATATCATCATCTAGGCTGTTCATTCAGATGTCCAATATTCCATCAAATATTACTAGAGAAAACAAGAAGTTGGAACATATAACCAAAAAATATAGAAAACAAATTAGGACTAGAAATAGAACTAAAGATGACCCAGATTTATCATTAGAGACTTTAAAATAACAAAGTTTGGTATATTCATGAAAATAGAGAAAACAATGGAGAATTTATAAGAAAACAGGAATCTACTAAAAAGGATTAAGTGGAAATTGTATAACTGAAAAGATAATAATTGAAATTAGAAATCTAATACATGAATTTAATAGATAAGGTAAATGTAAAGATTAATGAACTGGGAGAAAGTAACTAGAAAACACCCACATTGGAAGTAGAAATAAAATTCAATGGGGAAAATTTAGTGGAGAAAGAATAGTCTTTTTAAAAATGGCACTGAGACAACTTCATATCCATATGCAAAACAATAAAGTTGAACCTCTAACTCAAAATGGATTGTAACCATAAATGTAAAGCTAAAGCCTACGTATAAATCTTCAAGACCTTAGATTTGGCAGTGGTCTCTTAGATATGTCACAGAAAGCACAAGCAACCAAAGGAAAAAGATAAATTAGATTTTATCGAATTAAGATGTTTGCATTTCAAAAACATTATCAAGAAACTAAAAAAAAAAACAACTCACAGATGTAAGAAAATATTAGTAAATTATATAGCTGACAAGGGACATATATAATCTAATAAAAGACAAACATGCAAATTGACCGTACCTTTGCTATGCCTTAACCCACGCCCACCAGCCGATAAGAGCAACTATATGCAAATTAACCCAACCAAGATGGCGCCAGCAGCCACAGAGCTGGAACGAGCAAGAGGCTTGGTTACTCCAGTGATGGAGGAAGCCAAGCTTCCTGCCTGCTGCGGCCAGCTCTGAGCTCCACTGAAGGCAACAAAGTTTCAATTATAGAAGGTAAATAAATCCCAGAATAAAAAAAAAAAAAAGAAAAAACAGAGAGGCTGGGAGCTTCCGTCGCCGGGGGGCTTGGCCAGCCTGAAAACGGCCCTCAGCCCCTCACCCAGACTGGCCAGGCACCCCAGTGGGGACCCCCTACCCTAAAGGGGGTGTGGCCAGCCTGAAAACAGCCATCAGCCCCTCACCCAGGCTGGTCAAACCTCCATGGGGTGAGGGACCCCACTGGGGGGGGCTTGATCAGCCTGCAAACAGCCATCAGCCCCTCATCCAGGCTGGCCAGGCACCCCAGTAGGGATCCCCACCCTGAAGGGGGTGTGACGAGCCTGCAAACAGCCATCAGCGCCTCACCCAAGCTGGCCAGGCACCCCAGTGGGGACCCCCACCCTGAAGGGGATGTGACCAGCTGCAAATACCCATCAGCCCCTCACCAAGGCTGGCCAGACACCCCAACGGGACCCCCACCCTGATCCAGGACACCCTTCAGGGCAAACCAGCCGGCCCCCACCCATGCACCAGGCCTCTATCCTATATAATAAAAGGGTAATGTGCAAACTGACCCTAACAGTAGAAACACTGGGAATGACTGGTCACTATGACACACACTGACCACCAAGGAGGCAGACGCTCAATGCAGGAGCTGTCCCCTGGTGGTCAGTGCGCTCCCACAGGGGGAGCTCTGCTCAACCACAAGCAAGGCTGATGGCTGCCGGTACAGCGGTGGTGGTGGGAGCCTCTCCTTCCTCCTCAGCAGCACTAAGGATGTCAGACTGCAGCTTAGGCCTGGTCTCTGCTGGCAAGTGGGCATCCCCTGAGGGCTCCCAGGCTGCCAGAGGAATGTCTGATTGCCCACTTAGGCTCAATCCCTCGGGGAGTGGGTCTAAGCCAGCAGGTGGTCATCCCCCAAGGTGTCCCAAACTGTGAGAGGGCACAGGCCGGGCTGAGGGATCCCCCCCAGTGCACAAATTTTTGTGCACCGGGCCTCTAGTTCTTTAGTATAAAGAACTCTTACAACTCAACAATAAAAAGACAACACAATTTTAAAATGGGCAAAGGATTTTAATAGCTGTTTCTCCAAAGGAAATATACAAATGACCAATAAGCACCTGATGCTCAAAATCATTAGTCAAATGCCAATCAAAATTACAATGAGAAACCATCTCCAAGCCATTAAGATCACTCAAATAAAAAGACAATAAAAAAATGTTAGTGAGTATGTGAAGAAATTGGAACTTCCTACATTTCTTGTGGGATTATAAAACTTTGCAAGCACTTTGGGGGAAAAAAGTTTGGCAGTTCCTCAAAAAGTTAAAAATAGTATAAATGTATGACCCAACAATTCTACTCCCCGGTCTATATCCATGAGAATTGAAAACATATGTCCACACCAAAATGTATATACATGAATGTTCATAGCAGCATTATTCATAATAGCCAAAAAGTATAAAAAAATCCAAATGTCACTGATAATCAATATAAAATATGGTATGTATATCCATACAATTGGATGATATTTGGTCCTAAAAACAAATAAAGTACTTATGCATACATGCTACATGTTGATAAGCCTTGAAAATATCATGCTAAGTGAAAGAAGCCACACAAAGGTCATATTTTATAATTCCACTTATAGGAAATGTCCAAAATAGACAAATTTATAGTGAAAGAAAATAGATTATTAGTTGCCAAGGACTGCGAAGAAAGTGGAACATGAAGTGACTGATAATGGGCACAAAGTTTCTTGTATAAGGTTTCTGTTTAGAGGTAACGAAGATACTCTAAAATTAGATGGTATTAACAACTCCGTAAACATAATAAAATTAGATAGTATATTGATAACTCTGTAAACATAATAAAAACCACTACATTTTTATTATATGTACATTTAAACACTGAGTTTTTATTATATTTACATTTGTCATACTTTAACAGGGTGAATTTTATAGTATGTGAATTATATCCCAATAAAGTGGTTATAAATTTAATTACATTATAAAACAAAAATAAAACTGAGAAAATTCAATGTACATATATGCAGAAAAAAAGTACTACCAAGAGTTCTTCAGTTAGAACAGCGATTCTCAACCTGTGGGTTGCGACTCCTTTGGCGGTCGAATGACCCTTTCACAGGGGTCGTCTAAGACCATCCTGCATATCAGATATTTACATTATGATTCATAACAGTAGCAACATTACAGTTATGAAGTAGCAACGAAAATAATTTTATGGTTGGGTCACAACATGAGGAACTGTATTTAAAGGGCCAGAAGGTTGAGAACCACTGAGTTAGAAGGAAAATGACCCAGTGCTAGTTTTGTGATACAGGAATTAAGGAAAATCATCAAAAGTTCAGAAATAAAATGGACTAACTCCTAGAAAGGATGAACTGGAAAAAAACAAAACAAAAACACAAGTTACCATTAAAAGAAATTTAAGAAATGAACATCATTGAATGTTTTACAGTCATTCAAAATTTAAGAGGATTTTATGAATAGTTTTAAGTTACAAAATTTGAGCATTGAGATGAAATGGGAAAAAAATCCATTGAAAAATACACCTTCCCATAACTTACATAAAAAGATATAGAAAATTAAAATAGCCCAATACCTGTTTAACAAAATTGCATCTATAATGAAAATAACCTTCCCACAAAGATGGACCCACTGGTGAACTGTTGCTGACATAAAAAAATAATAATAATAACCATACTAACTTTTCTAAGAAGAAGAGAGGGAAAAGTTATACCCTGTTTTGCATGACCAACATAATCTAATACCCAAATCTGTCAAGAATATTATAAGAAAGAAAAATTATAAGTCAATATATCTTACAAAAATAGGTACAAAGACCTTAAATAAAATGTAATATATTGAATCCAGCAAAGTATAAAATTTTAAAGACAAAAAAATCTTTGGGAACTATTCCAAAACTTCACTTAATTGTCCTACATAGAACCCTACTTCCAACATAACAGAATACATATTCTTTTCAGTGGTTGAGCATTGACCTATGAACCAGGAAGTCACAGTTCGATTCCCAGTCAGGGCACATACCCATGTTGCGGGCTTGATCCCCAGTGTAGGACATGCAGGAGGCAGCCAATCAATGATTCTCTCTCATCATTGATGTTTTCATCTCTCTCTCCCTCTCCTTTACTCTCTGAAATCAATAGAAATTATTAAGAAAATAAAAATATATAGAAATACAAATAACCAACAATAGTTAAGAATATATTTCTGACAAATGACTCATATCCAAAACATATAATAATTAAAACTCTATAATAAGACTCCATTCTTTGAGTGAAAGATTTGATAGCACATGAAAAGAGGTTCAATTATTAGTTATTAGGGAAAACCAAATTAAACTACAGTGAAATACCACTACACATCTGCTAGGATGGCTGGCTTCAGAAAGACTACAATAAAAAGTATTAATGAAGATGTGGAGACAATAAGACCCTGTTATGTTGTTAGAGGCAATGTAAGAAGATAGAAGAACTTTTAAAACCACTTCAGCAGTTTTTTGAATGGTTAAAATTACTATATGACCTACAAATTTCATCTCTAGGTATCAACACTAATAAAAGAGAAAAATGGTAATTGACGTACAACGATACCCTTTTCATTGGCTAATCAGGGCTATATGCAAATTAACTGCTAAGATTGGCAGTTAACTGTCAACAAGATGGTGGTTAATTTGCATATGTAGGCACAATGCAGGGAGGCGAAAGGGAAAGCAGGAAGAAGCCCCCTGCCACTGACAGTGATTGGAAACCCAGGGGGGAGCTAAGAGCTGGGGGGCAGGGCAAAGGCGGCCTTGGGGCCGCCTTTGCCCTGCCCCCCAGCCATGATTGGAGAATCAGGTGCCTTTTCCGCCCTGGCCAGTGATAGCAGGAAGTAGGGGTGGAGCCAGCGATGGGAGCTGGGCACGGTTGAAGCTGGCAGTCCCAGTAGCTAGGGGCCCCTTGCCTGGGCCTAAAGCGAAGCCCATGATTGCGGGGCCGCTGCAGCTGTGGGTCCCCGCTGCCCAGGCCGGACGCCTCAGCCAGAGGCATCCTGCAGGGGCAGGGGCGGAGCCCGCGCAATCGGGGCACCCCCCGCTGCCACTGCAGGTCCCCGCTGCCTGGGCCGGATGCCTAGGCCAGAGGCGTCAGGCCTGGGCAAGGGGCCAATCCTGCGATTGGAGGGTGATGGGGGTCAACGCCTGAGGGCTCCCAGTATGTGAGAGGGGGCAGGCTGGGCTGAGGGACACTCCCCCCCCCAACACACCCAGTGCATGAATTTCGTGCACCGGGCCCCTAGTTCTATATAATAAAAGGGTAATATGCAAATTGACCCTAACAGCAGAAACACTGGGAATGACTGGTCACTATGACACACACTGACCACCAGGGGGCAGACGCTCAATGCAGAAGCTGTCCCCTGGTGGTCAGTGTACTCCCACAGGGGGAGCTCTGCCCAACCACAAGCCAGGCTGATGGCTGCCAGTACAGCAGTGGTGGCGGGAGCCTCTCCCACCTCCTCAGCAGTGCTAAGGATGTCCGACTGCAGCTTAGGTCTGCTCCCCGCTGGCAAGTGGACATCCCCCAAGGGCTCCTGGACTGCCAGAGGGATGGCTGACTGCCAGCTTAGGCCCGATCCCCCTGGGGGATCGGGCCTAAGCCAGCAGGTGGACATCCCCTGAGGGGTCCCAGTCTGCGAGAGGGCACAGACCGGGCTGAGGGACCCCCCTGAGTGCACAAATTTTTGTGCACCAGGCCTCTAGTCTATTCATAAGTAATAAAAACATATGCACACACAAAGACTGTACATCAGGGGTCCTCAAACTTTTTAAACAGGGGGCCAGTTCACTGTCCCTCAGACCGTTGGAGGGCCGGACTATAGTTTAAAAAAAAAAAAAAAACTATGAACAAATTCCTATGCACACTGCACCTATCTTATTTTGAAGTAAAAAAACGAAACGGGAACAAATACAATATTTGTATTTGCATGTGGCCTGCGGGCCATAGTTTGAGGACCCCTGCTGTACACAAATGTTCATAGCAGCAATATTCAAAAATGTCCCAAACCAGACACAATCCTAATGTCCATTAACTGATGAGTGGATGAATACAATATGGTGTATCTATATAATGAAATACTATTTAGCAATAAAAAGAAACTACTGATATCTGCAACAACATAGATGAACCTCAAAAATATGATGCTAAGTGAAAAAGATAGTGACAAATGTTAATATATGATTCCATTTATATGAAATTTCTAGAAAAGGCAGAACTATAGAGACAAAAAGTAGGTCAGTGGTTACCTAGACAAGGGGTGGGAGTAGGGACTGACTACAAATGGGCAAAAATAAACTTTGTGGATGATGGAAATGTTCTGAAATAGGACTGTGATGATGTTGCACAAATTCATAAATTCACAAAAATTTGCCAAACTGTGCACTTACGTCGTGTTCATTTATACTATATAAAATTATAAATTAAACTCAACATATATGTTTATTTGCTAGTTGACTCCCAAGTCATAGGTGTATCAGAAAAGAAAAAAAACACACAGAAAAAGATGAAAGAACTTCAGTGTGATTTTCGCAGCCACACAACAGAGCTTGAAGTCTGAGTCCAACTAAGTTTATTTCCCACTGAAATGAATAAAAAAAATCTGAACTTTTGGAAGACTATAACCGAATCCATCGCACAACACTGACAATGTCCAGGACACATTCCAAAATTTCTGAATATATAAAAAAAAACTACCATGAAAATGTTAGCCTTTCTCAAGAGAAAAGACAACCAATTATATATGTACCAACCCTGCGTGATGCAGAAGTTGGAATTAGCAGGTGTCAAAAATCCGGAAGTAGCACAATTAACACCACCAAACCAATAACCAATAAATAGTATTTAGTAAGAGCTTATGGTACATATAAAGCAGTTCACAAACTGGAAGATTTCAAATTTAAAATTGACATAAAGCTCAGGGGCATGGCATTACAAGATGGCTGCTTAACTTTGACAATGATTGCTATTACATAGGGTGTTTCCAGATAGCAAGGGATTGGGTGGTTAAAAGTGATTCTTACACCCTTTTAGCCTAAGATGACATAGTTTTCTCTTGTGATTTACAAGAAGCAGCCCAAGTTTTACTTGTTTTGCTAAGTTAAGTCTCACTTGTGGGACTTAACTGATTTTTTCTGTTCAGGGAATTTTCAAGTCTAACTATACTCAGTGAGATAACAAAAAATATTCTGGTAATAAATGAAATATTAGGAAATCTCAGTAAAGATATAAAAACTATGCAAAAGAAACAAATTCTAAAAAATATGAAATTTCTGAAATTTAAAAAAATGTCCTTGTTTAGACGTAGCAACAAAATAGAGATAATAGAGGAAACAGTGAAACTGATGACACAAGAATAAGAGTTATTGAATGGAAAAAAAGACCCCAAAAATTAGAAGACAATGAACAGATTTCAATATTCTAATAATCAGAATTTCTGATTAACCAAAACATCCATTCCCCAACCTTGATGGATCACTGTTACAACTTCACCATGCTATAAAAGCTTCCATATTTTCAAGCCATTTGTTTTGTGTCCACAAATAAAAAACAAGATTTGCTCTACTATTCTATCAGATGAAATAATTACAACACAGATCAACAATCCCTTTGGGCTGTTGTTGTTGCTGCTGCTGGGTGTTTTTGGTGTGTGTTTTTATTTTGTTTTTGTCTTGTTTGGGAGTTTTTTGGTTTGTTTATTTATTTGTTTTCATTTTTTTTAAATTAAACTTATTGGGGTGACAACCCTAGGGACTTAATATCTTTTGGAACTCAGAACTTCTCGGATTTAAGAAAGTTGCAGCTATCTTTTTTGTTTGTTTGCTTTGTGTGTGGTTTTTAAATTTATCTTTATTGTTGAAAGTGTTGTAGATGTCCCCCCTACCCCCACTGACCCTGTGTGTTTTTTAATCCTCACCAAAGGACATGTTCATTGATTTTAGAGGGAGAGAGAGAGAGAAAGAGAGAGATCAATCAGCAGCTTCTCCTATGCACCCCCACCGGGGACTGAATGTGCAACTTAAATATGTACTCTGAATGAGAATCTAGCTAGCAACCTTTGCGTGTATGGGACAATGCTCCAACCAACTGAGCCACACATTGGCCAGGACAGGAAAGTTTCTGATGTCTTATATAACAACTTCAGGGTGGTTGTTCTTAATCATGCACATTAATAATTCTTCAATCATACCTATGAATATTCACACAAAGTGGGATAAAGTATATAAATTGCTATAGAACAGTTCATCTCAGATCTTATCACTTGTTTGCTGATATATACCATTTCCCCCAGCTTTTAACTATAGAGGATTGTGAACCTATGATAGCAAACACTTATATTACATTTATTAGGAGCTAGGCATGTTCTAAATGCTTTATATATCAACATATTTGACTCACAACATGCCTAACAGGTAGACACTCTGATTAGCCTCATTTTACAAAGGAGGAAACTGAGGTACAAAGAGGTTACGTAATTTACCTCAAATTACATACCTAATAAGATGTAGGATCAGGATTCCGTTCCAGAATTTACTCCTTAACCACACAGTTATGCTGGTTCTCTGAAATCTAATTTAAGTCCCAATTATCTGTAAAGCAACACTTTTAAAGGTCATCCTAAACAACAATTTCTAAATTCAGCAGGATATCTGTCAGTTTCTGGCCAAAGGGACCATTGGGACTGTAGAAAAACGCCCCTGCTCCACTCTACGTGCATTCTTGTGCTGTGCACAGAAATAGAAAACCTTACTCAAAGCCCCAATATGTACAATATCCACCAATATGCACCAATAACCACACTTTTTTTTTCTCTGCTATGCTGGCAGTGAAAGAAATATCAGGGAGTGAGAAACTGGGAGGGGAGGCAAGCAGAAGGGAAAATAACATGTGAAAATCAATAGAATCCCAGTGGGCAGCCTTTTGTCATTCCCATGTGTTCATCCTTCTCTTGAGAGAACAGGGTGGCAAGTTGTCTGGGCTTGAGTGGAAGTCATATTACATTGGGTCCCTGAGATCTCCTCTTGAGGAATTATAAGAGTCTCGAGTTAGATTGCTGGTTATTGATTTAGAATATTTCTCTACCTCTCATTTATTCAATATATTAAAGACAACTTGAAAAGCTTTAGCAGTATTTCCTATAATGTAAGTTCAACTACAATGACTTCTTTGACATCTCTATAGTAACTGTAGCAAATTATTAGCTTTTCTTTGAAAATCAAGTGATGAGCTTTTCCAAATTGGATTTCTTCATAGATATATAGTCATCATTCTCTGTCCCAATATCTTCTGTTTAGGTGATTGGCTTTGCTATCTAAAACATTAGTGTTGAAAACATATTTTTTAAATTAGATGTTTTGATTGTTAGTCAAAGAAACAAGGTGTTCATTGTGTCCCTTGCCATCCTGGATACAGTCAAATCTAGGCAGTGCCTGTAGCTTGAAAATCATTTTAATTATATGTCTATATTCCTCTTGGAAAACAACCTGCCTTATTTTATATTCTTGCTTTCCTATTCTGATTCCAATGCCCCGGGGGGCCCAGGTAATAACAGTGTTGGCTCCTATATTTGAAAAACAAGTTTAGCGAGATTAGATTTGGTGAAAATGTTGGTTCACTGTAATGTTGCATTTATGGTATTCAGAGAACGAAGAGAAGAAGCCCAAGAATCAAAGGGTTCAAGAAGTTACTTAGTTCTAAAAACATGAAAAGCTAAGTTAGCTGAACTCATCTTGAAAGATCTGAAAAGCAAATGAGAATAAACAATAAATGAACAACCACCAGACCACAACCTGGGATGCCATCAAGTACTAATTATTTTTCTAAATAAAATGGTGTATTTTACTGAGAGATTTAATTAATAACATTTAGTTAATGTTATTGCTGTCTCAAATAGAATCTCCCAAATTGTCTTCTTTCTTTTTTTAGTTCAATGAGAATTTTTAATTTGTACAATTAATCACCACCCAAAACTAAATATAGATTATTCCCTCAACCCATAGTTTCAGTCAATCCCCTCTTAGGTAGTATTTAAAAACAAACAAAAACTTAAGATCAAATGGGCAAATGTGGGAAAAGACCAAACTATATAGATAAAACTTTCAAATAACTCAGTAGCCTCTATTATCTCTCCCCCAAGGGCAGAAGGGCCATTACTGCCGCTGTGGGACAGTGAAATATTCTTCTCATTGTGGAACTGAACCCATCTCCTCTCTTATGGGTGATCACAGCAAGGGTAAGTACACTAAGTGAATCAAGAAAAGAGATTGCCAGTGGGGATGTCTGCAGACAAGGTGTGAAAGCGCTCTTTGGGTTTTCCTAGGGCAATCACATTAAGGGAAAAGAAACTTTCAATCAACTAGGATGAAAAGGTTAATATTCCAGAAGTCCTCTTTTTCACCTGGTTACAACTAAACACCATGGGTTAGGAAGAAGGACACGAGCATTGGAACATCACAATGGTCTAGGCTACTTGATGGGGACTTTGTTCGTGGATGGCATGTGATAGCATAATAAACGCTGTGACCTAGATGTCTTCTTCCCTCATTATACTGATGAGTCTAAGGCAGAGAAGCTGGGTAACTTGTTCACCATTCATCTTATTAGTAAATAAAATGGGATTCAAACATAGATCTGTGTGACTCCAACGCATGTGCTCTTCCCACTGGGTTTGGAAAACTGCCTCCCAGCAAATATGCTCCTTCCTTCTTGCCTCATGTCTCAGAAATATAAGCTCATTCCTTTCTCTCTTATCTGAGGCAGGAATTCCTTCAAGTAAGCTTCAGGTTATAATTTGACATCTCATGTTCAATTATCTACAGAAAGAGAATGGACTAGTCATAGATTATAGTTCTCGAGTTAGTGTGACAACTGCATTTTCCATTAAAGATTAATAAATTGGCACTCAATTTTGGATATCAACCTTGTGAACTTGGGTTTACATGAAACTGTCACTGAGAAATACATCCATTCTTATGAGGTGACTAAAACTTCAGGGCTTCAAGCCTCGACAGGCTCAGGGCCAGACCATGCGCTGTGCTAAATTCACCAAAATAAAGGCCCCTCACAGGGTTCTGTGAGGAGTCTAGAAAGCTAGCTGCTGGCTTGGCTCTGACAACACACCTCTCAGATGGAGTCTGTCTCACGTTTCCCTTATTTCTGTGCACCATTGTTAACCATAGCAGCCCATTAATTGTTGGCAACCTCGTCAGCCTTATGCGCCGGGGTTTACCACAAACAGAATATATTCTTTGCATCTAACTGGGGGGAAATGCAACTTTTGTTGTCTTCTCTCATCCACTTACATCAATATTCAACTGTCACTTTTGGCAAGAAAAACAAAATTAAAGAAGAGAATGTCAATATCACTGTCCTCTCCTCACCACCAAAACTACCAAGTTACACTTTTAAAAATGTATTCTAGACTCTCAGGCTTTCCCCCCAACTTACTCTACATGTTTACTTTTACCAGTTTCGATAAAGAAGCTCACATTTCTTTTCCTGTGCAATTTTTCTGTCTTGAACATCTGAAAGCAGACAGATTTGCAAATCCATCATCAAGGTAGGTGACTACAAATATATTCTATTCATGGTAACCCATGGCATCTAGAGAGTTGTTTGCTTTTCCCACTGTTTCTGTTCCCAAGAGCTCTACTTCATAGGATGCCCACCATCAATAGTAATTCCATGACAGGCAACATGGAGAAGCACGTCTCTATTCATCTCCAGGTGGACTCTGAAGTAAATCAACCAATAGTTAGAACCAATATCCAATAGACATGTCCAGCAAAAAGGAATCCCCATTATATTCATGAAAATGTTTTATTGCAGTAGGTTTTATGTATTTATTTGAAATTGTGTTGAGGCAGAGACAGACCAGGGTGGGCTTCATTTGTTCTTATGTAGCTGCCATAAAAAGTCTCTTCTGTGAAAAATGAAATGAGATCCATAAGCCTGTTATAACTATATTATGGGCAGAGGAAAATTAAAATTTAGCTTGCACATTTCAGTCATGGGAATCTTCGGTGTAGTCCTATTGATCACAAATAGCCTTTGAAGCTGGGTGATCGAAGATGGCTGCTGCCATATGCTGCTGGGGCTGGAAATTATAAGCAATATCACAACATAACCAACCTACTCCAATTCATCAATAGGGTCCGGGTGAAAGGGAGAGAAAGAAATGTTACTCTAATAATAAACAATATCCATGACAAAAGTATGATTTCTTACACCTCTTGTATTAGCTCTTTTTGAATATATGCTGGTGCTTGTTTTTATAACAAGCTAAAATGGCTGGCGAAACTGAGGGACCATAAATTCCTCCCTGTCCTGGGGAATGTGGCTATGCATTTTCAGGATGCCTTTGGAAAAAGAGTGACCTTTGATAAAAAGATACAGTTTACTAGGTTTCAAGAATAAACTATGCCAAGAGTTATCTTTCCCAGGAATGGCCATAAAGCCCTTCTGAGAAATAAAAGAGGCAGTGTAACCTATTCGAAATAATATTGAAAGTCCCACAGATTGAATTTTGGTGGTTCACATATATTTTCCTTTGTGTGTGAATATGTGTATTTCCTTCTTTCTTTGATGTAGCATTATTAACCTCCCTTCTTCAACCTCATCTCAACCTCTATTTATTCAGCATTTTTCATTGTCTTTCAATAGCTCCAGTGAAAACTCAATTAGTCCTCTAGTCTCTGTGATTTGCTATATAGTGGACATTTGTCATTAGCTATTCTACATATTAATATTGCTCTAACATCCTTTTAGGGAATGATTTCACCCCTTTGTGTATGATGGTAGTTGGAAAGTAATTGTAGGTGCCTGCATTGAAGCTGGGTAAGTACAGCAAAATTGAATTCATACATCCTACACCATGAATCTGAGCAAGTGAGGGAAGAACAAAACAAATAATTGACAGTCATATACAGCAGTGTCAACAGAGCAGCATCCGGGCCAGTTCCAGCATGCAATGAGTCTGTGCTTCCTGTTCTCTGCTCATCCAAGCTCTCTGGAATCCATTCTCAAGTCTGGCCTCCTACCTAGTATCCAGCTGATTCTGAGAGCCCCTGATCTCCTTTTGAAACAACTTCAGTTTGGGCTTAATTTAATCAGTGGACTTCTGTTGGCTTGTAACCAATATTCCTTACCAACATACTACGTAAGTCAGTACAGATGCTCTTCGATTTACTGTGGGGTTATGTCCTGATAATCCTATTGTAAATTGAAAATATCCTAAGTCGAGAATGCATTTAACACACCCAATCTTTTGAGCATCATGGCTTAACTTAACCGACCTTTAACTTGCTCAGAACACTTACATTAGCCTATGGTTGGGCAAAGTCATCTAATACAAAGCCCATTTTATTATGAAGTGTTGAATACCTCATGTAATTTGTGGAATACCATCCTGAAAGTGAAAAGCAGAATGGCCATGTGGGTAATCGCCATTAATGCCCACAGCTAAAAGCACACTGGGCCTGATGAATGTTAGAGACATTGAACTAAAATTAATTGCTGGATGATGTGGACGCTACAGCAACAGGATCATCAGTTTCTCTCTCTTCTGATGAGGCTTGAGAATAGCTGGTAGAAAGCACTGGGCATCAGCACTTGTTGATGGTTAAGCAGGCATAGCGCTCTCCAGCGGACTGCGTTTACACCACGGTAAAATCGAAAAATCCTAAATCAAACCATCGTATGATAGGGACCACCCATCAGTACTTAATTATGTATGTTTTCATAATTTTAGTACTTCAATTTTGTCTCCCCAACAGGACTTTAAGCTAAAGAGTTAATATTTACTATATGCTGAAAATCTTAGGAAAATAAGAAACATAAACTAAAGGGTTTAAAAAATAAGTTATACAAACTAGAAACAGACTCATAGATACAGAGAACAGATTGACAGTTGTCAGAGGGGAGGAAGTTTGGAAGACTGGGTGAAAGAGGTCAAGGGATTTAAGAAGTACATATTGGTAATTACAGAATAGTCTCAGAGATGTAAATTACAACATAGGGAATATAGTCAATAATATTGTAATAACCATATACGGGGCCAGGTGGGTACTTGAAATATCGGGGAGACCACTCTGACAATCAATGCATGATTGTCTAAACACTATGCTGTACATCTGAAACTAATACAGAATAATATTGAATATAAACTGTAAAAAAGATTCTATTTACAGTACTCATGAAGACATGCTCATATATGTATATATAGACAAATATATTAGAAATAATTATAAAATTCTAATAAATAAATAATACACATAAAAAAGAAAAACGTTTAGGATGAAGAGACAGACACTACAGCTAAAGTAACCTGCCACAGGTCTACTTAGCAGTGGAATCAGGATTGGAGCCTGGATTTCCTGCTCTGCTGTTTATTACTCTCTCCACTACAACAAGTTTCCTTCCTGTTTATTAAGTGATTTTTTTAAACATCAAGACTAAACTATGAATCATATTATCAGATAATATTCAAAGAGAACATACTATGCATTCCAACAAGAAGCCTAAAAGCAGTTATACAGCACTCACAAAACAATAGAACTGCATCCGTCATTTTAGGATGTCATCCCGCAGAGCTAATGGAACACAGAAACTAATTCCCAAGAATGTGCCAAAGAAAGTAATTTCCCACAAGAACCCAAAGAAATACACTGATCTGATGATGACAGCAACAACTGATATACTGTTCATAAGCCTTCGTTTATCATGAGCTTTATAGAGTCATTCCCATACTGCACAGAAATTTTTCTCTTGGTTTCTTCCCTGAGACAGCTACAATAGTTAATGTTCCAGGGTTAACTGGAAGGTATCATGTTGGATTCAGAGTGACTATTTGCATAAGTGTAGCAGAGAGCAGTTTAAGGATTGTGCTGAGAGGTCCTGATTCACATTAGAGAAGAAACCAGAAACATTGCTGCAAGAGGACTGAGTACACGTCCCTCACAGTCCGTGCATTCCTTAACGTGGTTACGGAAGCACTGCTCAAATGAGAGACCTCGCCTATTGCTCCTGCCAGAGATTTCCATCTCTGGAGCTGAAATCTAAATCCAAGAGGAAATGTTTCCTGTTCTGGGTTTAAATCATAAATATTAAAGAGCAGAACTTTTAGCTGCCATGCTTTCATTATTTTCCACGCATTTTCTATATTTTCCACATAATTTCTATAGCAAATTAATGGCTTGTTCTTCTCTCTTTTGGCATGATTAATATGAACTATTTACAACAAATCTACAACCCATCATTATTTTAATCTTATAGCAAACAGATATAACATCTAGATACTAGATGTCAATTATAACTACTTAAGTATATACACCCCCACAAGAGGCAACAATTTAATCCTGGGGTATTAAGAGTTGAGCGAGATGAAAAATGGAATAGCATAAATGAATTTTTTATAACTATCTTGATATAGTAGTAGCATTGAGGTCATCAAAGAACAAATGTAAGATATCATAGTAGTTTCTTACCTCTGAGACCAGAATTCTTTAGAATTATATGCTATGTGTGATCCATTAAATAAAGTTAGTTTAATAAATCCAGAGTCTTCTACTAGCAGGCTAGGGTCAAGAAAATGCTACATTTGGGAAGGGAAGGCAAGTTGTCATCAACACATTTTAACATGGCCTATAAGACCTTCTGCTTCTTGGGCTCTGCCTACTTTGCCAGATTATCTTCTATCACCATCTGCCTCACTAACCAAACTCCATCCACAGTGACCTTCTTTCTCCATCTTACCTGGGGGCATTTTATTCTTTTGCCCCAGAGTGTGGAATGAGTGGCTTTTTCTCAGCATGGAAGTTCTCAATGAGAGGAGGCTTCCTGGACCAACATAGCTAAAGTAGCTTCCCTACCTGCCTACTGCCATCTTCATAGGTACTTTCTACTTGTTACTCTATTTGCTTCACAGCATTTAACACCAAACAAAATTACCCCATTTATTTGTAATCAGTTTACTTACAGTTTGAACTCTATGGAGAAACAAACATGAGGCAGTTTTATTTTTTTTCAGTCACGGCCTTCAATCTTGTAATGCTCCATTTTCCTTTCCTGCCCCTTAACAATAGCTCTGGCAGCTCTCAAAGCTGTTGGATCACTTTCAATTATGAAAAATTCAGTCTCGTTGAATTTTAAATCTGTCTCATTTTCTTTCTCAGAATGTGTCTTCCCAGTAGCCTCCTGTACACCTTACCTCCATTCTGTCCAATATTAGGGCTTCTGGAATAGGGGGTGAAAAGGAAAAAATATGGAAGACAGCCAAGAGCTTTATGTAACTGGCTGGCTGTTGGTGGGTCTTGCTAGCTCATAGCGGCTTCTCTGGGCAACACCACTTGGCCTTTGATGTTCTCCTTGTTGCAAGCCTCCAACCTCAGGTTTTTCAGAAAACTCTGAGGGATCCCTGACATAGATCATCGCACTCTAGCTCACTCCCTCCAACCTTTTCACCACCATGGTATACCTCCATGCTCTTGGTATCAAGAGCTCAGATGAAGTACCAGGAGGTCATCTACACTTCATAATGTCTATTTTAACTGGGGAATTCTCACCTCTTTGCCATGCAAAGGTTTGAGGACAGGTCATTTCCTCTGTTCTGCCATTTGTTTCTGATTTTTTCCCTCTATGTTAAGATGGCATAGAGGTGACTAACCATAACCCTCGTCCTAACCCTATCCCTAACACAAGCCTGGGCCCTAGCTCTAACCCTAGCCCTTAAAATAATCATCATCGTCATCATCATCTAATCTAATAAAAGAGAAACATGCAAATTGACCATAACTTCACTTAGCCCCAAGCCACGCCCACCAGCTAATCAGAGCAACTATATGCAAATTAACCCAACCAAGATGGAGGCCAGCAGCCACAAAGCTGGAGCAAGCATGAGGCTTGGTTGCCCTGGCGATGGAGGAAGCCAAGCTTCCCGCCTGCCCTGGCTGGCTGTGGCCTTGCCAAAGGTAACAAAGTTTCAATTATAGAAGATAAATAAACCCCAGATACCTGCTTCCAGCCAGCCTCCACTGGGACCTTGGGTGGCTGGGGGCTGTGGCCAGCCTGCAAGCAGCCATCAGCCCCTCACCCAGACTGGCCAGGCACCCCAGCGTGGACCCCCACCCTGAAGTGGCTGTGGCCAGCCTGCAAATAGCCATCAGCCCCTCACCCAGGATTGCCACACCCTCAAGGGGTAAAGGTCCCTGTTGGGGGGTTTGACCAGCCTGCAAACAGCCATCAGCCACTCACCCAGGCTGGCCAGGCACCCCAGCAGGACCCCCACCCTGATCCGGGACACCCTTCAGGGCAAACCAGCCATGCACCAGGCATATAATAAAAGGGTAATATGCAAATTGACCCTAACAGTAGAACGACTGGGAATGACTGGTCACTATGACACACACTGACCACCAGGGGGCAGATGCTCAATGCAGGAGCTGTCCCCTGGTGGTCAGTGCACTCCCACAGGAGGAGCTCTGCTCAGCCACAGTCAGGCTGATGGCTGCCAGCACAGTAGTGATGGCGGGAGAGACTCCCACCTCCTCAGCAGCACTAAGGATATCCGACTGCAGCTTAGGCCTAGTCCCCGCTGGCAAGTGGACATCACCCGAGGGCTCCCAGGCTGCCAGAGGGATGTCTGACTGCCAGCTTAGGCCTGATCCCCTGGGGAGCAGGCCTAAGCTAGCAGGTGGACATCCCCTGAGGGGTCCCAGACTGCGAGAGGGCACAGGCCAGGCTGAGGGACCCCCCCAAGTGCACAATTTTTTGTGCACCAGGCCTCTAGTAAAAATAATAATAATAATAATTAATAATAATAATAAAAGATGGCATAGAGGCAGCTTGGAAAGTATAGCATGAGCAGATGATCCCATAGAAAATAAGATGTGCTCTAACTTCCTTGCAGATATCCCCCATCTCTAGAGTGGCTCTCTTGTGGCTCCCTTCACTTAGCTTTAGAGAAGAAAATGCCAAGCACCTCTACAGTTGATTCTCTCTCTATCCCTTCTCTGGTCTCCTCTAAGAGCAACTGAATGGTAATGAAGTAATGGGAAATGGCTTGAAGCATGGAAGAACTGGTTAAAAACCCACAAGCCTTGAGGGGATGACTGTTTCCAAATCTTTTCTGTTGTCTTTAGAATCTGCAGCAGTCAACATATTTTTAAACTCAGGCTTTGGCTTCTAGTCATGAATTTAGGAGTAACAAAAAGGGTCTATTTTACTCATCATCCTGTATTAAATTTTATTTTATTTGTGTGTGTTTATTTTTTAGCACGTCCCACCAGAGCGAAAGTTAAGAGAGGTCAAGGATACCTTACTTCACTACCACACCCCAGCCTATAGCCTAGGGCTTGGCACATATGAGGTGCTAAATAATATTTACTGATCGATGGTATTTTTTGTTTTTCTAATCCTCAACCAAGGATATGTTTATTGACTTTTTTTTTTTAAGAGAGAGAGAGACATACATTGATGTGAGAGAGAAATATCATTTGATTGTCTCCAGTATGTGTCCAGACCAGGGATCAAACCCACAACCTAGGTATGTGCCCTGACCAAGAATTGAACTTGCAACCTTTTGGTGTTTGGGATGACACTCCAACCAACAGAGCCACCTGACCAGGGCTGATAGTATTCCACACCAAGGAAAGCTGCAGTTTGAGTATTTTACTACTACCCAGTGTTCAGAAGAAACGGGGATCCCTGGTCTACAGTAGTGACCAGACTAACTTTTATAACAAGATAGTTACTAAATTGAATTAGAATTAGGGCTCCCCCCACACACTCTCCTTTTCTTTCTCTCTCTACCTTCCCTTCTTCCTCCATTCCCATTGTTCCTCCCCCTTTCTTTCACCTTTCCTCCCTTTCCTTCCCCTCTTCCCTCTCCTTCTTTCTTGCCTTCCTTCCTTCTTTTATTTCTTAAATAAGAAACAAAAATATATAGAACCTTATAAACGTATAAGGCTAAACAGAGGAGATTATACCAGTTAAGATGAAATTGTGAAATGCTCAGAAAGTAGAACTGCAAGTTGACTAGTTTAGAATACATCTTTGATATAAAACTGAGTTTCATAGGAACTTAAGTGAAGCAAAGAGTAATATAGCTATAACCAAAAGACCCAGTCTTCTTCATATCTTTAATATGAAAAAGATCCCTGGTCATATAATTTACTTTTCATCCAGACTTTTAGAAGAGAGAATATTTCTTCAGTTCCTCCTCCTTTTTTTTTTAAATTCAGATTATTCTCTTATCAAATTCACATAGGGGAAGAAAAGTACTGTGCAATGCGTCCCTTGGTTCACTGCATGACTTTCCTAAATTCCCTCCTGAATTTTTTCTGTAGGTTCACAAATGATTCCTGATTCGGTGCATAAAAAAGGTGATATATATTCTAAGCCAATTTTTAAAAGGAGAGCCAAAGGACTTACCCAGGAGCTGCCAAGCAGAGGGAGCACACTCTTTTCACTTAGACTGCCTGATTATTTGAGGTGGCTTTAGAATGGAGGGTATAATGATACTGGAATAGATGGCAGCCCTGCCCCCAAAGGACTTCTTTTTACTGTCAGAGAACTCAAGTTTCTATAATGACCCCTTCTTAAAAGCCCTTGCTTTTCCCTTCATTGCCCCTGACACCATGCAGGTCATTATCCTGGGCCATGTGAAGCAATCACTACACACACTGGCAATTGCCACACATGTAATGAATGACCTTTGGAATCCCCTTCCCACTTAACACAACTTGGTAACTACCAAATTATGTAGTTTCTACCCATAAAGCAGTTCTCAATTCTGTCTTACCTGTTTCCCATCATTGAGCCAGTCAAGTACATTGTAAGGAAAAAGTATGCACCAATGTAAAAGAAAAAAAAAAGTATCTAGCATTTAGATAATACCCTTCCAGGTATCTGATTCTAGCCTTTCATTGTCCTTCACTTATAACTCCATAAATTTTAGATACCTGATAACAATACACAAATAATTATTGTGTATAATTGTATACATTCCAACTGGTAGAGAGTTGATTAACTTTCCTCCTTACCCTCTCCAATGAGCCCGTTTTTTACCCCCGTTTGCACATTAATTTCAATATTCCAATGTATAAATATGTCTTTTTTAAATTCTCCTTTGAACTTGTTGTAATACCTCACCAGTTCCTCATTCATGAGTTAAATAAAATCTTTAACTTCTATTCATTGTTATGGCTGCATAAAAGTTATGATTTAACCATTTTTAAAAGAAGTCTATTTTAACATACTCAACAATGATAGACTGTCATATCTTGACTTTCAAGGTCATCAGTGACATGGCCTTTGGACATTCTACTCCCCATGTAAAGTCTTTGATACTAAAACAGTACTGCTCCCTGAGTACACCATAGGAGCTTTTATTTCTCTTTTTCTGGTTCTTGACCAAGACTAATGATCTGTTCCTGTCTTATCTATCTCCACAGCTGGACCCATGGACCAGTGGGTACATTGGACCACTGGGACAGTCTTAATTTCATAGTCAAGAAAGTACCCTACAGATATAGAAATTTGGTTGTGCACAGCCAAAAAGTCATCCCTCATTGGTGATAGCAGTATTTGAGAATCTGGTTTTATTATTTTATCAATAGGTGATCTTTTTCAGGATGTAATGAGAATCAGGTGAGAGATGATAAAGAAATTTGGTTTGTTAGCTTTTTTATTGTTTGTGTGACTATATGTGAACTCAACTCAGTCAAGAAAACATTTTATGTTCACTAAAGTAGAATATCCCTTTGCAATCTGCTCCAGTGAGTTCTTCTGGTTCTGAATTTACTGTTAACCTGTGATTGAGGTTATAGAGTTAAAGCTACAAGATCTCAGCAAGCTTATATATCTGTAATTAAGAAAAACCTTTACTTCTCAATGTGTGCATGATGTTTTCCTACCTCTAGAATATATAAATGAATTATGAAGTATCTCAAATCCACATAGCTCCATTCTAATTCATTCTTAAAGAAAAATAAGTACTTATATAACTCTAATATTCTCAAATTTCTTAGGAAACAAAGAAATTAGATATGTAAAACTAGTCTTAAAAATTTCTTACAAAAACCTCAAGGTCAGAAGCAGATTTGTATAAAAACTTAAGCACACATAATAAAGTTGAATCTTCTACAAACTAGGCTGGTTTGATAACTCTTGGTTTGAAAGCAACTATATGATTCTTCCCTGGTTTTATCGATGTGGTTGTATTGGTTTGCTAATGCTATGTAACAATATTACCACAAATTTCTCAGCTTAAAGCAACACACATTAACTCACAGCTTCTGTTGATCAATCAAAGCTAAGTTTATCAGGCCTAGTGCAATCAGAAAGACCACCACCTTAGAAGATCCTAGTAATATCTCAAAATGGGGAAGTTTGGGGAGCATAATTATCTGGCGTGGGGATCTTGGATTAAGTAGTTAAAGGCAGGTTTTGTCATTAAAGAAAACTGAGACAGGAGACAGTCCTTGACATTATAATTTAGGATTGAGGGACAAATGAGCAATCTATTATCCAGATAAAGCTGTTTGGCCACTTGAATAAACTGTATGGATAATTGCTTTTCAGGAATTTCCTGAAGCAAACAGTAAAATCATTTGTTTGTTTATAGCTTCATATTCCTGGGCAAGAATTTCCTGGAACAAATATTAAGTTAAATTGATACAAGGGATCTTAGTTCTCAGTCCCAATTATTAAGATACGTAAATACAGCCCTAACCGGTTTGGCTCAGTCGATAGAGCATCAGCCTGCGGACTGAAGGGTCCCAGGTTCGATTCCGGTCAAGGGAATGTACCTTGGTTGCGGGCACATCCCCAGTGCGGAGTGTGCAGGAGGCAGCTGATCGATGTTTCTCTCTCATCGGTGTTTCTAACTCTCTATCCCTCTCCCTTCCTCTCTGTTAAAGATCAATAAAATATATTTTAAAAAACAGATATGTAAATACAAATGGTCTAAATTCTTAAGTTATAATTCTCATAAATGATTTTCTAAGTTACAGTATTTTAACTTAACCAAGATCTTTAACTTTAAAACCATAGACTATACTTAAAGCTATTTAATGTGTAATGTTGGACACTAGATAATGTCTAAGCAAAATATAACACTGAAATGTGGTCACCCAACATATTTTTAATATATATTATTTTATCTCTTGTAGCGGATATATTTGTTGGTCTGTAAATGATTGTCTTTATTTTTCTAAATTTCAAAAGGTAAAAATGGGTTGTGTGACTCTAGAATGCTTTATGTGTGAATCCATGAATTAGTTAATTTGACAGGAAGTTATAATTCATATTGGTAATCAAAGGCAATACTAAAGCAATAGTAGCAGGAAAGTACAACTGCAAATGCAAGGCAATGGAATGTGTTTCATTTTTAAGGAAAGGAGAGTGGTTTTACTTTAAAGTAACAAATCTAGTTCTTCCACAGTGTGAAAAGGATTGGGTGTAAGACAAATTTTAGATATAGAAAGTCATAGATTTGTAGAAAAAATTATATTTGTCTCAAACTGCAAATAATGAGTCTGTAAAGAAGCAATAAGCTGCATTCAAATTTTGACAAAGTTCACTCCGTTTCGAAGGGTTTATTTGTAATATACTGTAATTTTAAAAGGGAGGAAGCTCATGAATCTTTTACTGCTAAATATATCAATGCAAAACTAGAATTTAGTTTTCTATATATTAAAATGACAGTTTATCTTGAATCATTTGGTCTTCTCTTAACAAGAGGTAGTGAAGCGGGTCAAAATATGCCCCTCCAATATAGACCACTTTGGCACATTGATTATTTTGAATTAAAGCTATTTAAAAGCAAACACACACACAGCCAGTTCAAGAAAGCCACTCTGACCCCTCTTTGTTAGCCTGCAGCCGGAAATAAATCCCCCATGTGAAAGGTGCCCTCCCTATACCAGGAGGGTACAGGGCACCGTTACCATCAGAAAGAGGAAAGTCATGGCTGAGAAGGCTGCATAAACTAACCTGTTACTTCCTGACTAATTACTACCCACAATCCAAACTTTTTTCTTGTCAGTTCTTCACAAATTTATTGTTTCTTTATGTAAAAGGTCCAAAAGTTGCCTGCTTTGGTCACTTCTCTGACTCTCATATTTTAATTTCCCATATGTATGAAATTAAATTTATATTCTCCTGTTAATGTGACTATGTCAATTTAACTATTAGACCAGGGGGAAAAAAGGAGGGGGAAAAAAACTAGAAAAGAAGGGAAAAGTTTTCCCCCCTACAATAGTAAATATTCTTTTACATTCTGTGTGATGTCAGCATGACAGAAATTCCATATCCCATCAAAACAGTTTTCTGTGTTTTGTGCTGACTTTTTCAAGCCCTTGATTAAGTGTCCACTTTTAAAAAGTCTAAACCTGTAAAGAATTTTTATAAGAGCTTATTTGAGTCTAAACTGACAATAATTGCTGGGAAACAAGATCTCATATGCTCCGGAGAATAACAATTTTGCAGTTTCTTTTATGCATTTGGGATTAAGGAGGGGACATAAGGAAGATTACTTAAGATTATGGGCTCCCTAGAGGGTGGTTATGCTTCTGAAAAGAGGCATTTCGGAGGTGTGTTAGCCTACATGCACAGAAACAATGCGCGGGGCTTATTTAAAGCAAAGATAAACCTCTCACTAAAAAACGTTACATACCTGACTACCCACATGACCTGCCCATTTAGAAATGCATGGTCAGATCACCCTGTGAGCTTCCTGTACAACCAGACACTTTTTTCATCGGCATAAGCAACAAAAACAAAGTTCCTCATTTCTGAGAGAGCTAAGATTCCTTTCAATTGTGCTACCTTCTTATTTAGAATATTGTATTGTCGCTTTGATGAATAGGTAGCCAATTTATTGTTTCTCAGCCTCACCTGAAAACTTTTTTGATTTTGCTTTCCCACAATCATATCCTAGAATTAGAAAAACAACATGTTCAGGATTTTTTTCTACATATAAAGCTTCTTTGAAATTTCCCATAAGGCCCCCTTCATGAATTCATAAAGACTTTTTTCTTTTGCCTTATAAAAAAGTGATGACTAAAATAATTGTTTCTTGACATCTGTATTTCTTAATTAGCTCAACACTATTGTAAGAACCGATCAAAAGAGTGGTCAAATTGATTGGTACATTTTATAGATGAAATATTACTTGTATATATGTTTCTGAGATTACACACATTACAGAATGAGTTGGAAGGCCCTGGAGATTTGTCAATGCTCTCACTGTCCATAATACAGTAGTCTCCCATTATCCATGAGGGGTACATTCTAAGACCCTCCAGTGGATGCCTGAAACTTCAGATCGTACCTAACCCTTTATATACTCTATTTTTCCTATACATACCTGCCTATGATAAAGTTTAGCTTATAAATTAGGCACAGTAAGAGATTAACAATAACTAATAGTAAAAGAACAATTATAATAATGTATGGTAATAAAAGTTATGTGAATGGCTTTGGGACCGTTATTAAGTAAAATAAGGATTACTTGAAGATAAGAATTGTCATAGTATAACAGGTGGTCTAATAACCAAGACAGCTAAGTGACCTTTGGGCGGTTGGCGTATATGAATATGCTGGACAAAGGGATCATTCATGTCCTAGGCAGGATGGCACAAGAGTTCATCACACTCAGAACAGTGCGCAATTCAAATCTTATGAATTGTTTATTTCTGGAATTTTCCATTTAATATTTTTGGACCACAGGTAACTGAAACCACAGAAAGCGAAACCTCAAATAAAACTGGACTACTGTATGTTTTTCCTCCCTGGAAAAACATTGACACGTTCTTACCAAAAACTATGTACTGCACTCAACAGAGAATGTTACTGTTTTAAGTTTTAACAATGTTGGTTACCACATTGGTCAGAGGGTTTCTGTTATCTTCTGATGTTCACCAAAAGGCTCACGAGTTAAATTTTTTGGTCCTGTCCAGGTAGTTCAGTTGGTTAAAGCATCATCCTGATATGCCAAGGTTGTGTGTTCGATCCCTGGTCAGGGCACATACAATAAACCGATGAATGAATCAGTAAGTGGAACAACAAATTGATGTTTCTCTCTCCCCCAACAAAATCAATCAATCAATAAAAACTAAAAATTGTATTTTCAATAAAGAAGGGCAATCTCAGAATTTCATGGAAAGGACTATACCATGTACTTTGCTGATATTTCAATGAACAGGCTCATGTGTAACAACTTTGGAGCATAAGACAGCATTGCCTGCACAACTGTCAGATGTATGTGGAAACCAGTTGGGATTTCCAGGATTCTTTTTAGTTCAGAAGCAGATGACTTCATGAAAACAGCCAGTGAGCCAAGATGCAGCAGAACAAGAAATAAAACTAAATGAACTAATAAGGGAAACTTAATTATAACTATTTGGTTTGGAATACTGATGGCATCTATTTATTAACTGCTTGTTTTCTGATGCATGTATGAAGAAGCCCTTTCTTTTACTTGGTAATTTATCTCTAAATTGCAACATCAAGTGGAACATTTAAAAAAATCACTTCTATCAGTGCCTTCTTCAAAATTTAGAACCAAATACCTTTATTAAGTTTCCATATCTTACATGAAAATAAAGTTGCTCACATGAGGTCAATAAGAAGCTATCTTCCTTTCGCCAGGTATCAAATTATTTTTTTAAAAGTATGTATTGTACCTCAACAGAGAATTTTACCATCTTAAATGTTGACATTGTTATACAAGGTCATACCTGAGTGTCATATTTGAAAATATATGACGTTTAATTAGATATGGAAATACCATCAGTTAAGGAGCAAGTGGTGTGTTTTATGTGTAAAAACAATGCTTACAAATCCCACCCAAGAGAACTAGCCTGGTACTAGTTTTACGGTTAAAGCCTCACAGATCGTAAGCTTATTTGGAACTTCAGATATAAATGAATTCATCAGAACCTAGAAGCAATGAAGGTGAAATCTTGGTGGGTAGATTTTCTTGGGCTTGGTTTTCTAATCTCAAGATAGAAAAACAATGATGCTTTTAAATTACTGAGTCCTATATTACTTAATGAAATTGTGTAGCAGAATTAAATAATTTGGCCTCTCTAGTTACTCAAAACTGGCCGAAACCGGTTTGGCTCAGTGGATGGAGCGTCGGCCTGCGGACTCAAGGGTCCCAGGTTCGATTCCGGTCAAGGGCATGTACCTGGGTTGCGGGCATATCCCCAGTGGGAGATGTGCAGGAGGCAGCTGATCGATGTTTCTCTCTCGTCGATGTTTCTAACTCTCTATCTCTCTCCCTTCCTCTCTGTAAAAAATCAATAAAATATATATATAAAAAAAAAAACTGAATGCGCAAGGAGGTATATATGGTTAGTTAATATTTCTTGCTGAACTAAGTTAACAATCTGGCCAAAACATAATGAAACCAGCCTTTTGAGTGTGTATGATTGAAAATAATCTCTAGGGGTCATTTATGATCACAAGAGTGAACTGTTAAACTAAGTTATTTAAAACTTGGAATAAGGCAAGATGGGGGTGGCAGGACTTTTCAATATCATACTGTAACTGGATAAGCAATGGGTCCAGACTGCCTGTTACTACTTGAGCCAATTAAGCAGAGACAGGGTTGAATCATATATGAGCTTGTTGTCCAATACTGCTGGCAGTACGGGAGAGCAGCAGGTCATCCACAAAAATCTGCTCTGCACCTCTTCATAAACCAGCTGCCTATATTGGGTGAAAGGACAAAGATTACATGGGAAATTGGCAAAGGGTATGACAAATGGGCAGTTTACAGGTAATGCAGGCTGGAGATTTCCAAAGGCCTATGGGTATGCAAAGGCTGGGGGTCTTCAAAGGGCTAGCAATATGCAAAGGGCTGGCTGCTCTGGTTTCTGCAATAAGGTTGTTAATCCTTCCATGATAATGAGCAGCTCCTGGGATGGGGAGGATGGGCCACATTTCCAGGTGAGCTCCCAGGTCCCATGTGCAACTCCCAGCCAAGTTAGAATGTGCCTTCTTTAATCAGAACATAACAATCATGGTTAACAGAGCAGGATTAATATTTCTTACAATTATAGCTGGTCCCCAATATTCTATTTCTGGCCCTATAAATACTGGAGTATTGTCTAACAGACTAAAACAAGAGTTATTTAATTATCTAAAGGAATGTATCTGTGCTTGATTTGGCTACTTTCTATTAAACACCCAGTCTCTAAGTCATATATGTTAACTTGTAGATACGGACTGGCAGAGAGCGAATTTAAGCACACCTGCTGGTGAGTTGACTAGTGACAAGAAACTTTGAAGGAAGAAAGAATCTCTGATTGAGCAATCACCCACGTATCAAAAACTATACATTATCCACATAGTCATAAAAGCAACCTTGAGTGATGATAGCTGTTATTGTCTTCATTTTACAAGTAAGAAAGTTGTTTAACAGTTAAAACGACTTGCCACATTATTTAGCTGGTAAATGCTGGAGCCTTGTGTCAAACCCTTACTGTTCTTCTTTTCAAAACTTATGATACCGCCATAGTATAAGTTTTTTTCGTAAGGACCACAAAGTTAAACCTGCCACTTCTGCAAACTGAAAATGACATCTCAATGTCACCCCCCCCCACACACACACACACACACACAAAGTTAGAAAGACAGAATCTCATGATGGGAAATGTAAGTATTTGTTGTGTGTGCACAGAGTAAGGTCTATGAGTCATCTCCTGAAACCCACTAAGTGTTTAGTTGAAGATTGCTCTTTATCATCCAGCTAGATGGCCATTAGAAGGGTTGGAGACAAACTACCCCTTAGGAAAAACTGGCTAAGAATAAATCATTGAAAATGCTTTGCAGACATTACCTAATACATTTTCACACATCCCTGTGAACTACACAGCCCTACACAAAAGCATCCTAATTTGTTTACACACATTCAAAGGTGATAGAGTGTAAAGTGGAGGGCGAAGATGCTGCTAACAACATCAGACTTACCTGAGGCCTAGAGCAGTTTCAGGCCATTTCAGCTGAAACACCACTAAATTAATTAACCTCTACTGCTTTCCTTAACCGGCTTGATGAAAATGTCAGTACCATTTGGGCCTGGTGTGAAACCAGGCCAGTCATTTAGAATTTTTTTCCCCCATTCTATTTGTCCCACTCTAATCTGATCAATGTTTGACACCTTTCACCTTAGAAACAATCGGATATATTCATATTTGCCTTCCCTAAGGGACAGGGTATCTTTTTAAAAGCAGTGAACTGAGAATTGCCAGCTAATTTAAAACAACTATTCTGCCCTGGCCGGTGTGGTTCAGAGCATCACTAGGTGCACTGAAAGGTCACTAGTTTGGTTCCCAGCCAAGGTGCAGTCAGGGGTATACAGGAGGCAACCAGTGTCTCTCTCTTTCTCTCTCTCTCATTCTCTCTCTCTCTCTCCCCTCCCTCCTCTCTCTCTCTCTCTCTCTCTCTCTCTCTCTCTCTCTCTCTCTCCCCTCCCTCCTCCCTTCCTCCTTCTCTCTCTTCCCCCTCCCTCTCTCTCTCCTTTCCCCCTCCCTCCCTCTCTCCCTTTCCCCTCCCTCCTTGCCTCTCTCTCTAAAATCAATAAAAACATATATTTAAAAAATAGTAAAACAACTATCCTACAGAAAGAAGAATTTGTCTTAGCTATTGAGGAAGACCTAGGGCAAAATAATTGTTACACGACCATCCCTCTCTCCCTTTATTTCTTTAACTGGCAAGTTGCTTTCACCTGAAAAGAGAAATGTGCAACTTGGGAGCAGGAGGTGCAATTATCTTTCCTACAAAGGGGTATTGAAGGCACAATGGAATACTATGCAGCTATAAAAAGGGGCATCTTACCCTGTGAGACACAATGGATATACCTAGAGATTATTATGCTAAGCAAAATAAGCCAGTTAGAGAAAGACAAATATCACATGATCTCACTTATATGTGGAATTTAATGAACAATATAAACTGATGAACAAAATAAGTCCAGAGACATGGAAGCATGAACAGATGGACAGATCTGAGAGGGAAGGTGCGGGGGTGGGGGGATGGGAAGGCATTAACCAAATAAGGTATAAGCGTATATGCATAACCCATAGACATAGACAATAGTCCAGTGAAGGCCTGGGGTGAGGCTGAAGCCGGGTGGAGGGGGGCAAAAAGGGGTGGGGGAATTAGGGACATCAGTAATACTCTCAACAATAAATATTTTTTTTTTAAGTTGGGGGTTAGGCCCTAACTGGTTTGGCTCAGTGTATAGAGCGTCAGCCTGCGGACTCAAGGGTCCCAGGTTCGATTCCGGTCAAGGGCATGTACCTTGGTTGTGGGCACACCCCCAGTAGGGAGTGTGCATGAGGCAGCTGATCAATGTTTCTCTCTCATCGATGTTTGTAATTCTCTATCCGTCTCCCTTCCTCTCTGTAACAAATCAATAAGATATATTAAAAAATAAAATAAATAAAATAAAGTTGGGGGTTAGGGAGATGGATATTGAAGGTGGTAAGGTGGGGCCAAATTTCACACATGAAAATGTAATATGTATTGTATTTTCTGGGTTTTAATTTTTAAACATACTTCAATATAAACAAAAAGAGACTGAAGAAATGTATGATAATCTTTCCCAAGCTTGTCCCCAATCCAGTCTTTCCCATGTAAGTGGTCCTTGAAGCCACCAGTTGTTCAAGCCAGAAACAGAAGTCACCCTTGATTCTCCCGCTCCCTTATCTCCCATATGCAATCCATCAAGTTCTATCGATTTTACTTCTGAAATCTGTCTCCAATCTGTCCACTTTTTTCTCATTTCCTCTTCTTTTACCTTGGTCCAAACCAGTCAAGTGAACGAGGCTACCAGGTAAGAGCAAAGCACTTTCTCCAAAGTACAGACATCTGGGAAAACAATTGCTAACAGAAGGAGATGAGATAGAAGCTGAAAAGGTGGGAGAAACAGAATATAATTGAGATAAGCAGAGAATTTAAACAGAAAGAATCAGAGACTCAAGGTTGACTCTCCAGCATTTCCCAGTCTGAAGACAAGAAGGACAGGTGTGAATATAAGGTGAATTCAGGATATGATTCTTATTTCTAAGACTTATTATAGCCCTAGCTGGTTTGGCTCATTGGATAGAGCGTTGGCTTGAGGACCCAGGTTCGATTCCAGCAGGGGCACATGCCTGGGTTGCGGGCTCAATCCCCAGTAGAGGGCAGGGAGTTCAGGAGGCAACCTATCAATGATTCTCTCTCATCATTGATGTTTCCATCTCTCTCTCCCTCTCCCTTCCTCTCTGAAATCAATAAAAATATATTTAAAAAATAAGCCTTTAAAAAAAAGACTTATCACATATGAAATGTTTACTTTATACAATTTCCAAATGAGAAGATTTCAAGATGAAATTTTTTTCAAGATGAAATCCTCCAGATTAAAAAAAATACAGATTAAAAACATATAACAAAATAACAGAATAAAACTTTAGAATTTCTTATTCTTTTGATTTAGTTTTTGAATATTTGAGTAAATAAAAATTGGACATTTGGTTTTTGTTGTGTTTTGTGTACACTCAACATTATCAAAGAATCCAAAGGCTAATGTTCAATTTCATTGTGATAAAAATAAGTTTTCAATCTTTGACAGGAAATTGTTCACTTGTTTAGACAAGCCAAAATTCAACTTGGAAAATATTTCTCTACCCCATAATCATAAAAATTCTAAGAAGAAAAGTGTCTCAATTTCTTCCAGGGTTCCTCATTAAATGATATTTAACCTGAATTTAAGAAATAATATTTATGAAGTTCAAGGCATATTCATGTACTAAAAGATAATTTTTAGAAGATGCTATAGCATGACTTTCATATAGATATAAAATGAATATGCTTTTATTTAATTCATTAATTAGTGAGGGAACCAGTAAGATTATAATTGGTTCAAAGGAGAATTCAAAGAACTTCACATACATGGCATTAAGAATGGTGAAATAAATTTGCTAAACAAATACAAAACTTCAAAACTGCTCACGATCCACAGGGCAATAATCAAATGAATCCCAACAAGATACAATTTGCATTTCTACGGGCAAAAATAATTTGCATTAGTTTATGTATTATATAACTTAGAGCAATGTAAAATAATTCAAAGACAATAAAAGATACAGAGACACTACAGAATCAGAGAATCTGGACAATGCCCAGTTTTCCACTGAGGACAACCATATCTTGGTCCATTTCCAAGTCTTTCACAATTTTCCCCTATAAATAATACAAAAAGTACTAACTCCCTGTGGCCCAGTGCATAAAATCTGAAGGGAGGAGACTGAAGAAGAGGAAGATAAACATAATAACTGAATAGACTTTAAGGCACATTGGCATTTATCCAAAAGACAAAACTGACAATTTCCCACTACACACAATATTCACAAGGAAGATCTCTGATCTGACTGGATGGTGCCTGTGCTGAATACACACTTAAGCATAGACAGAAACAAAGAACTATGATAAATCAGAGGATTATAGTGTATTCTGATAAAGAGTTATACTGTATTCTGTTAAAGAGCCATGGGGATAACTTCATGGATGAGGCAAAACAGAGCAGGTCTTTAAAGGAGAAAATTTTTTCTGATTGTGGTAATCATTTCACAAATTATGTGTATATCAAATCACCACATTGTACACTATAATATAAGCGATTTTACTTGTCAATTATATTTCAATAAAGCTGGAGAGGAAAAAGAAAGAAGAAAGGTTTTTAAATAAGTAGAATATGAAGTGTAGGGAAAAAGAAGTGAAGGAAATAGAAAGGGAAAAGCGACATATACTAATGTTCCTGGCTTGTAGTTTAGCATGTTTAGATAGAATGAGAGCTAAACAGAAGAAATGGAGATTTAGGCCAAATCATGTCAGGAGGCTGGGAATTCATTTTGTTCCAATAGGGAGCCAACGAAGTGTTTAAGCAGGGAAATAACAAGAGCAATATAAGCCTAAGACAAATAATTCTAGCAGCAATTGGAGAAAAGAGATTTGAAAGTGAAAAGTTAGAGATAAGGAAGCCAGGCGAAACCTGTTGCCATGGTCAGGTTGGAGCCTAAACCATAGCATTGTGGGGAGAAGAAATGAGCTTTGAGGACGGTGATATGAACAGGATACAGTGATTGATTAAGTAAGTGATTTTTGTTTTTTGACCATGCATTCATACCAGTTAAAAATTATTTGAGCACACACCCCACCAACTATGGGCATATGTATTTAGTTATAAAATATGTACTCCTTTACTAGTAGACTAATATAAATGCATATGATTTGAAACATTCATATGTGGGGAAGGGGAAAAGTTCCCCTTACCCTTCTCTGGTTCTTTTTGGCTGGCCAAATAAACCAACAAGAGGCAGATTTAATATCATGCACACGTGCACCTCACCTACAGGAGAGTCAGAAAGAGGGACTGAGGTATGTGTATAAGACATTCTTAGCTAGGGATGAGGGTAGGTGCCTTGGGGGCTCCAAACAGTCATTGCAAGATGATAAGAGCAGACCTTTAATAAAAAGTTTTCCCTGCTTTATAGATAAGTTAAAAGAACTTATCTTATGGGCAAGGTCTCAACTCAAATTCTTGCAGGTAGTTAAGGGGCGGCAGGGAGGAGAGACAAGTATCTCTGGAGCCTGCAGCCAAAATTGCCTTTAGCTCAAAATAAGCGGCTTATCACCGAGGCCATCTTGGCGTGGGCTCTTCTGGACCTTCGCGCACACATGCTCACAAACTTCTTTTTGCTCTCAAAAGGGAGAGCTTTAATTCGCGTTTGGATGCTTAATTTGACAATTTTTGATGATGGCTTCATATCAGCAGTAACTCTCATCTCAAAGTATCATAAACTTACAGCAAGAGCCATGATTTATAATGAGTGGATGTAAATTCTTATTTCAAATAATTTGATAATTTCAAAATTTTTTGGTTTTTTTGCAGAAGTTTTATATATGTATACACACACACACACACACACATATACACATATGTAAATGTATGCTATATAACCTGTGTTTATATATTATATATATCTGATATATCCACACACTTTAAAAAATCTTTATTGTTCAAAGTATTACAGGTGTCCCCCTTTCTTCCCCATTTACCCCCTCTATTCCCCCCACCTACCCAGGTCTTCAACACACTATTGTCTGTGTCCATGGGTTATGCATATATATATATATTTTTTAAACTATATAATGTAGCTGATGAAGAGCTTGTTTTAGGAGATTCCAATTCAGAATATTCTTCTCGTTTACTAGGGCTTATTAATTAGAATCATCTTCAATTCACATTCCCCATAGGGATATTAAAAGTCACCTTCTATTTTGTGAGTTTAAGTGAAAATAGATAATATAATCTGTGAATCCATTTGACAGGCTCATAGGCACAATATTCCCTGCCCTGAGGATTCCTTTCCAAGTACTCTTGGCGTGGCTCTACATAAAGACCAAATCAGAGGACCAGGGGAAGTCCTTACATGGAATATTAATGAAGCCTAATTTTATTATACTGAGGAATGTTGAAATAACTTTCTAGGCCCAAGATGAAGCTTCTTCTCCCCCAGGGTGCCACATCAGAAAACCAAAACTTACATAACTTTCCTGTCCCTGTAAATACTCTGCTTAAGCAGAATGCAGTATATCCAGTCAGCCAATCCCAAATGCCAAACAAACTCTGGGCTCTGTACTTATTTCCCTGTTTCTTCTCATCCCAAAAAAAGTTTGACTATGTGGCCCAGCCAACCAGCTCTTTTCTATCTTTCTCT